>NC_052058.2:116562701-116700201 GCF_903992535.2 Arvicola amphibius | reverse complement strand
CACAAGACAGTTTCAAATGGTGTACAATTTTGACAACACTCTGGCTGGACCTCCTCAAAACACTCAGAGTCTAGTTACAATTTCCTCGACCAAATGTTATTCTGGGAATTTTACCATCATTCGCTTTCATGGGACCCCCTGAGAAGAACGTCGCCCCCATCTCAGCTAGAAGCAATCTTAGAGGACGATGCCCCCTCTCCCAACAGAGTTTGCCCTCTGGTTTAGGGACATCATTTAGTAGTTGGTATAGGGTTGAGGGGATGGGGGAGGTATTATATGGACTCAGGGGTGTTTATGAAAAAAAGGGGGGGGAATTACCTGGTTTGATGGGATGATTGGTATTTGTGAATTATTGTTATTAGAAAATTGCATTGGTGTTGATTCTTTTTTTTTTTTTCTTTTTTTTTCTTTTTTGGTTTTTCGAGACAGGGTTTCTCTGTGGCTTTAGAGCCTGTCCTGGAACTAGCTCTTGTAGACCAGGCTGGTCTCGAACTCACAGAGATCCACCTGCCTCTGCCTCCCGAGTGCTGCGATTAAAGGCATGTGCCACTACCGCCCAGCTTGGTGTTGATTCTTGTGTATTGAACATTGTATGTGAGTATGCTTCTACCTCTATTGTATGAGAGTATGCTTCTACCTCTGTTTAAAACAATTGTTATATTGAGCTATTTATCATATTGCAATGTACATTTTTACCTCTGATATTATTTGTGTAATGACATTGTTTATGTTTGGGGATATTGTCCTCATTTATTGCACAGTTGTTTATTCTCTTAGTCTCCAAGTTAGATAGGTATCGAGTATTATATACCAATAGTCATATATGTTTGTCATATTTATATTTAGGATATTCAGGTTTTTTAGATACATAGGAATTATATTTAGTATAAATAGTATAATCTTCAACCTCTTTGAAGAGCTATAGAAAATGGCCTTTAATCTAACCTAGAGTTTTGTACTTATGAGACACAATCACTCCTGGCAACACTGCTCTACGCCCGAGAGAATGTTGAGCACCAAAGGCACTCCACTGAGAGCTTGTCTTCTTCTTGGCAGAACTGGCCTTTGGGCAAAGAAAGAAAAGCCCATATCAACTACTAACAAAGATACAGAATATCCATAAGTGGATAAAAAAGGATTGTCTTATCTTGCCAAGACAGGGTAGGACAGTTCTACAAAAAGTTCCTTGCCTTTGAAAAATGTTATGTCAGTTGTGTTAGGCCTTAGCCAAAGTTGGTTGCCTCAACATTGCAAAACGAAACTTTGGGTGACTGCCCAGGTAGTTAGTTGTCTCTGTAATTTTTTGCACATTTTGGAAGTTTCTCGTTTATACTTCCTGGTTGCTTAAGTAATATTACTTTCCTTCTCAGATCTCTGATGGGGTTGAAGACTAGATAATTGTAGTTACCCTCTACATTATTTAGACTCCTTGAAATAGAATGTTTAGTAAAACTTTTGTTATATGTTTCTTCTTAATATTATTTGTTGTTTGTAATTTTATATTTATTATTTGTTCCTATTGAATATAGTTGTATTTGGTTTGGTTCTGTCTTATTTAGACAAAAGGGAGAGATGAAGGGGAAGCCTAGCAAAAAACCTTGTTTTGTAAGGCGTGTCCCCCTTTGGCTAAAGGCGTGTCCCCCTTAGGCTAATATTGACTTATAAAGTCTTGTGGGCCTGCGGCCCGCCTGCTCTTTGTTTTCCTGCACTCCTCCTCGCTGGAACCTTGGATCTGTAAGATCCCTTTCCTTTCCTTTATTAAAACTGAATTATATATATTAAAGCTTGTCTGGTGAATCATAACTGCCGATCAACCACGCACCTTCATATCTCATCATGGATTTCCTAGTTTCACCTAATAACCCCTCTGATACTTTGTCTGAGGTGGCTATAGACACTGTCTTTCCTGTGTTAGTACTGAATGTGTGTTCTTTCCCATTCTCTTTCGTTTTTTGCCATTTTATATCTCAAGCAGACAGCATGCACAGTATAGTCTGCTCCTTTTAAAACAACCTAATTTGACACTCTGTCTTCTGGCTTACTGTTTAGGCCCCATAAATTACCTACATGTTAAGGCCCTTTCAGCTCAATAATTTTGCTACATTTTAAAATTAATTTCTTCAATTAAAAAATTTGTGTTCTCTTTTTTGTGCACAGGTTTTTAGTATTTGATTATTTTAACATGTTTTTCCTGATGGCTATTTATTTTATTCCTTTTAGTGGTTCCTTTATAAACTAAATTTGTGAATGTCCACTTTTTCTAAATCTTGTGTTACTGTCTTTTCATGTACTGTCTTTTCATGTAAGGTGTTTTCCTATGATTTACATTAGGGAATTATTAGGAGAAAGGTGACATTTTGTATTCACTAAAATATTGCTGCTATCTCTTGCTCTCTAATTCTAATGCTTATCACTTCTATCTCAAACTTCCCTTGGGTTTGAGTAGACACTGGTGTATTTCTTTTGAGTGTGTCTAGAGATGAACAGGTCTGACTTTCCACTTGCTGCCTACTGAACAAGTTCCTGGCTTCATGAACTTATGAAAGATATTCTTCTTAAATGTAATGTTTGAGGTTGAAAGTTTTTTTGTCAATGGTGCTGTAGTCCTTATGGACCCACCCTTTCCTGATTTCTGAAGGGATCCCTTCAGTCACTAGGATACTTGATTTTATCTGTATAGTGTTATTTTCTTTTCAGTCACTTTCTTAATCTTTCCCAGAAACTTTCTTATGATATGTATAGGTGTGGTTTTTGTGTTTATTTTGACCAGGCCTATTTTCATGTTGCTTATAAAGTTTTAAATATTTTCAGCCTGTTCTTTGTCACCATCTTCCTCTATTTTTTTTCAAACTGCAAAGACACAGTTTGAGGCTGCTCTACATTGCAGCATCTCCCAGAGCTGATGCTGGTCCTCACCGCTCCTTTCTTCTTTCCATTTAAGTTCTGGCTTTGTGTCCACTTGTTTGCATATTTTATTCTTCATTCTTCCTTTTCAGATCATCTAATACATCTTATAACAGTGTGTGTGTGTGTGTGTGTGTGTGTGTGTGTGTGCGCGTGCGCACATTTGTGCTTGCATGTTCTGTTTCCCTATAGGCATTTGCTCAGAAGCACTCACAGAAAGTAAGAAAATTAAAAATCTACATTGAAAAAATTGGAAACTAAATAAAATAAAATCTTTGATCTGGTTTCCATTTTTACTGTCTTTGTGAAATGAAACAAATTTTAAAAGATTAATTTAGTGACAATTTTGGTATAATAACATGCTGTTACAGCATAATGTCTTATCCCCAAGTGATTAACCCAGGGTTATAGAGATGGCTCAGCAGTTAGGTGTGATTATGCACAAGCATTAGGACCTAAGGTCAGACCCCAACACTCTTGTGAAATCTGAACATAGACCTGAACATGCCTGGGATCTGGGCATAGCAGGTCTCAGAGACAGGAGGATCTTATTAATATGTTTCAAAGAAGAGAAAATTGTCATTCTGGCAATTTGTCATTTGTGCTATCTTCTTTCCCATCCTAATAATTTTCATGTGAGATGTCTAGATATGACAGTGTAAATAAACACAAACACTTAAATGCACTTGCCTCAGACTAATTTGTGCTTGAAGCAGAATCGAAAGCTGGGGTTCTTAGAGAAACAAACAGGCTCCAATCCAGGAATATGTTTTCATGTCAGTGGCAGGAAGTATGGGCATGATCAGAGTCTCTGCCAAAACCCATGCCTTTTGACACATGGAAAGAGGTTCACTGTGAATAAACAAGTTCAGAACAGATTAAAGGGCCACTCTCCATGTAGCTTTTGTTGGGTCAAGCACACTTTACACAAAGCTATACTCATGCAGACAGGAGGAAACCCAACCAAGTTTATCTTTCCCAGCAAGGAGCATAAAAGTCACTCAGGAAAGCTAGAACCCAGGAGGTAATATCAAATTATATAAAAATAATAGTGAGATTATCCAGAGGAATAGAGTAATAGAATGAGGATCTCTGGGGCTTACTGGCTGCAGGCAAAGTTCCAGCAAAAGAACCTGCCTGAAAAAACAAAAAACAAAAACAAAACAAAAAAATACCAGAACAAAAAACAAGGCACAGAGTAATAGAGGAAGGAAAGTTCATGTGTATACCTGGCCCAACACAAGAACAAGAGGTGTATGTGTGAATGTCCAAACCTATTTCTAGTTTGACTTCCATGGTGAGATGAACTTGGTGGGATTGATGGGGTTAAATACCCTGGCATGTAGGGTTGAAGGTTGGATCCACATTTTCTCATAAAAATCAGCAGGGTCTTTCTGAGAGGGAAGTTGGAACAGTCAGTTGTGTTAGGAGATGTGTTAGCTTATGCCGGTCTGGAGAAAATGAAAGATTTTAAATTCCTCGATGACAGAGGAAGGAGCCATGAGACAGAGAAATGTCATCAATTCTACAGATTGAAAAGAATAATGAAGCACATTATCTTCTAGAGTCCACGGGACAGAGCAGACATGGAGCCTGGATTTTGGCTGAGTGAGGCTGACTTGAACCTCTAAGTTCATAACTGAAAGGTATCACGTCTGTATGGATTTCATCCAATGTGCTTGTGTCTGTTTTCAACAGAAGAAGAAAATAGCATCAGCCTGATAGCATTTGTAGGTTTTGTTACCAAATTCTCCTGTCATTTCAAGTATTCAGTGCCATAATTTCCCCTCTTCCTACATAAGGCCCAAGGTATGTAATAATTATTTAACATGATCCTAACATGAACATATGTTGCAATCCACACAGTCAGTTTCAATAGCAAATTATGTAGGATGTGACTTTGATATGCAGCCTGGTCTAGCCATCTTTCTCCTTTGATTTGTCTAGGGAAGACAGGAATGTGCAGCAAAACCAGGCTCATTGGCCATTTTTTTCCCACTGTAAGAGGGCCTCCTCCTGGATATGTGATTAGCTGTCCAACATAATCTAATTAAAACATTATTCTTGTAGCCTTGATGGGCTATACTTGTGAGCTGGTAGAGTAAGCTTCCTGTGTTTGTGGCATAGTTCCTACCTCCTGAGTTTCAGGCATAGTTGTTACTTCCTATGCTGAAGGAACAGTTCCTATTTCCTGTATATAAGTGATGGTTTCTACTTCCTGTGTGTTTCTCATAGTTCCTGTTTTCTGTGATTAGAGTGTAAAAAACCAAATGTATCCTTTGTCTCACTATAAAAAACTGATCCCTTTTTCTATAATTAAACTTAAGTAGACAATCTGTAAATTTATAGTTCTTCCTATAATAAAATCTGCCAGTAGTCTCCAAAACATGAGACCTTCAGTGCTAAAACTTAAGAATACAAAAAAGCCCTGACCTAAGGTTGCTTTCTTCTTCTTTGCTTGAGCCTCCGTGGCCTCATGTTGGACATGTCCTTGCTCCTCTGCCCACTTTGCCTAGGCATAGTGTTTCTCTACAAGTTACTAGGGAACTTTCAAGAGCTCAAGAGGTTGGTTAGGTTGATACTTAAACTGACTATTCCATTAGTGGAGGGCCCTTTATACTTATAGCTCAACACTCATAGTTAATATTGATGCTTATTGAAGATAATGAGAAAGATAAATGTACATATGTTTTTGTGTGTATAACTCAAAAACTGTACACATAAGTTTATCTATTTTCATCAGACATTGTGATATCTATTATACTCCCAAATTGACTCATTATGATCCTATACCTTGAATTTTAAGGGCTAAATATACTTCCTAAAGTATTCCTTTCAACTCCTTATTATAACCACATCCTACAAATTTTATATTTGAAGCTGTAAAGGCACTGGTCTCAGATTTTTTTTCACTCTGGAGCATAGATGTAAAACAGAAGTGATGGAGGAGAGTTATCTATCTATGTTACTTTCATTGGTTAATTAATAAAGAAAACTGCCTTGGCCCTTTAAGAGACAGAAAATTAGGTAGGTGGAGTAGACAGAACAGAATTCTGGGAAAGAGAGGGGAGACGCTTCAGGCAGTCACCATGATTCTCCTCTCTGAGATGGACGCAGGTTAAGATCTCTTGTGGTAAGCCACATCTCGTGGTGCTACACGGATTACTAAATATGGGCTAAAGGAAGATGTGAGAATTAACCAATAAGAGGCTACAGATAATGGGCCAGGCAGTGTTTAAAAGAATACAGTTTCCGTGTAATTATTTCGGGTGTAAAGCTAGCCGGTGGCCAGGTGGCGGGACAAAGCCCAGCCGGTTCCTTCTACAGATTGGCGCTCCAACGTGGTGACTAAATCCACTTAAAAACCAGAGAGGGCTTTAAATAAAGGAGAGAGAGAGTTTAACACAGCTTTTTGCTGTTTGCCTGGACGTGCCATAGAGAGATTTCCTGTTTCGGCAATAGCAGCAGAGAAAACGCTGAGTCATTTTAAAATGCGGCTTCCTGGTGCTGTGCCGCCAGTGCAAACTCAGGCTATAAAGCATTTCAGTGGCTTTTATGGGCCTGGATATTTGTGTTCCCTCTTGGGATAGGAAGGAGAGTGCTCTGAGACCATGCCAATGGCTCCCTGCTCCCTGCCTGCACCTGAGCAGATGGCGGAATCAGGCTTAGGCGAGCGGGAGAACATGGCAGATTTCTGCCGCCATACAGAAAGAGATGTTTTCAGACTGCAGTGCTCTGTGTCTCAGATTTGGCTGTAACTTGTATGAAAAGAGTTTCTGTGCTGCATGCTCAGTCTCAGAGTTAAAGTGCTGAGTGCGGCTCCTACCTGGCAGCCCCAGAGCTAGTAGAAAATGGTACATCCTCCATTTTGAAATTGGAGAGAGGTGGAGCCAACATCCAGAACAGTCCGGTGGCTCTGCAGCTCAGAGGTGCAAGGGATTCAGAGTCACAAGCAGCTCCGCCATGTTGGACTGGGCGTGGCAAGCTCATAGTACCTGTTTTTGACCTAGGACTGTCACAGCTTAGATTCTTAAGTGCATAGCGATTTAAAAGCACAAAACAAAAGTGCTTCTGGATAGTAAAAATTTACAGATTCACAATAGGACAGATTCAGACATGTGAATGTATGTAGGCTTGAGAGAGAGAAGAAAAAATATAAAAAATAAAGTTAATGCCTTAAAAAACGGGTAAAGTCTTTAAAGAGACAGAGTACAGATAGTTATAGATTAAAAGAAGTAAAGTGATAGAGTAAAAATAAGCCACGTAAAAATGGAAAATTCACAGAGTCTGGATTATGTATTTTATTGTGTTTTCTTTGAAATTTTTGACTGTAAAGGAGCTAAATACAGAGAGACATTTCATTATATGGGCTGCCAGTCTAGACCAGAATGGACATCTTAACGGTATGACTTCAGGATTTGGATCTAAGAACATGATGCTTTGGAAAAGAGTTTCTTCTTTTGTTTTCACAGAGGACGAGACTCTGTGGATTGCTTCTATCCCAATATGGTATGATAGACCACGCCCTCCTGAAAGGTTGCTGTGAACATCTTCAAAAAATTACTTCACTCAACTGCCAACTGAGAGGAACCTAGCACACAAGTTACACCATGAAAGACCTAAATAACAGCGCCCCCATTCAGCAGGAAGCAGTTTGGAGAGAAATAACTGAGCCCATTTTCCCAAATATTGTTTATAAATGTTCTTTTACATTTAAAGGGGGATATGATATAGAGATGAATAATTTGCAATGGTATGGATTTTAAGGTCAATTTGTTATATGTATTTCTGATCTTGATTAAGCTATTTTGATTGTGTGGTTCATTTTAAAAACTGTAATGTATAATTAGGAAATATAGGTTGTTAACGGATAATCATCGATAATAGTCAAGCTTGTAGTCATGTTAGTTAGATTTTCTAGATATATAGAGATACACTTTAGTTAAATAGGCATTCTTCATATCTTTCAATAGTCAAACTTGTAGTCATGTTAGTTAGATTTTCTAGATGTGCATAGATATATTTCAGATAGGCATTCTTCATATCTTTCAAAGACTGCAGAATATGGCATTTAATGTTTTAATTACTTAGGGTTTTTCATGACAATGAGACACGTCTGCTCCTGGCAGCACCAATCTACTTCGAGAGGAAGATGGGCATCCAAGAGGCTACTTATGGAGTTTGTTAGCCATTTGGGCAAGAAACTGCTCTTGCCTGGACTGTTGCATAAACTGGACACAAGGAACCCACAGAAAGAGGACTGCTGAACTTGCCTAAAGGTGAGATGGCCTTTTGGGGTTCCTGATTCATTAAAGAGTCTGCGAGACGTTCTGCAGGACACAGCAGAAAGTGACTGAACTGTCTTTGGAATTTCCTGCTTCATGGAAATGTCTGCTGGATACTTATGGGCCTGTAGGCTGAAGATGGATGCCCCAACGGTACAGAGGAACTTTGGGTGACTGTCCAGGCAGCGAGCTGTCTCTGTCATTTCTAGAGTTTGAAAGTTGCATATGACTTGTTTACTTAGGTAATATTATATCCTTCTGGAGTCTTTGATGGAGTTGAAGAATAAATAGATAGTTATAGCTTTCTTTAGTTATGATAAAAGATACAATAGATTTAAATATTGTAACTGTAATACTTGCTTGATAACTGTTTTTTTATATGTAATTTTGCTATGTTAAAGTTGAAGCCTTTCTTTTTTGTTTAAACAGAAAAAGGGGAAATGATGGAGGAGAGTTATCTATCTATGTTACTTTCATTGGTTAATTAATAAAGAAAACTGCCTTGGCCCTTTAAGAGACAGAAAATTAGGTAGGTGGAGTAGACAGAACAGAATTCTGGGAAAGAGAGGGGAGACGCTTCAGGCAGTCACCATGATTCTCCTCTCTGAGATGGACGCAGGTTAAGATCTCTCGTGGTAAGCCACATCTCGTGGTGCTACACGGATTACTAAATATGGGCTAAAGGAAGATGTGAGAATTAACCAATAAGAGGCTACAGATAATGGGCCAGGCAGTGTTTAAAAGAATACAGTTTCCGTGTAATTATTTCGGGTGTAAAGCTAGCCGGTGGCCAGGTGGCGGGACAAAGCCCCACCGGTTCCTTCTACACAGAAGTAAAAACATCCAATCATATCACATTGTTATGTTCATTTTGATGTTGAAGATGCAGCATTGTCTCCAAATCTGCTTCAAGCTGTTTACTTCTAGATGAATACTCCAGAGAGCCTTTGGTCAAATGAAATTTGGCTGAATTTTAAAACAAAGAAGTAGAGATGGTCTAATATTCAACCTTCGATTGACATCCCATATAAAGTGCAAGTCACAGTCAAATAAAGGATTCTAGTGACCCCATGACCCTGTGGTGAATAATCTCAGTGGCTCCAGTACATGCTCAAACACAGATTCTTCAGAAACAAAGTCATCCAAGGGCATTGGTATAGAAAGTCATATATTAAAAATTACCACATTTTTATTAAGCCTCTTATTATTTAATGAAAATACTGTTTTAGGTCTAGAACTAATTGAGAGTCTTGAAATATATGCATCTTTAGAAGTACTTTTGTCTGGGTTATAAAACTGTTCATTTATGTTCTGCTAGTAGAATTCTTGCTTAGTATATATAAAACAGATAAAGGTCATACATGCTTAAAATTTCAGCATAAGGGAGTTGGTCAAAGGAGAATCAAGATTGTGTGTATGTGCACATGTGTGTGCATGAGAGAAAGACAGAGAGAGAGAGAAACAGAGACAGAAATAGACACTGAAAGTCAGAGAGACATGCAGAGAGAAATCTTGAGAACAAATACCCTCTGTACATGAACATTTTGCCATGCTTTCCCCTAATGTCTGGATACTCATGGCAAACTCCAGCCAGTCTTGTTTGTGCCACTTTGTGTCATGCCTGTTCAATAATGCACTCTATTTCTTCTGATATAAATGTGTCTCTGGAAGAATAATGCTAGGCTGCTTTCTTACTGTCTAAAAGTAGCTGATACTTCCCAAATTAGAATCAGTACTTTGGAAAGCTTTAAGATGCCATAAGTTGTTCTTGCTTCTTAGGTTTCATGCTTTTTCATAGGAATCTCCCAGAGATCAGGTGTAGCATCTATAGTGTGTTTTGCAAACAAGACTAATCCATAAAAGTAGTTATCACCTTATGTGTGGCTTTAGGTAAGGGAAGCTCACCATCGTTCCATGAAGACATTAATCAAATCATGAGAGATACCCAAGTGGAGAACTTAGAACCCAGAGACTGAGTTCTGGACTCTTAGAGTAAAGATTGGATGAAGCATACAGCTACTCAACAGGTATAAAAGGCCCAATGCTTCTCCCTGAACAGAAAGAACAAGAAAGAATTAAATAGCAAAAATGTACAGAAAAGACAAACATCAATGAAACAACAACAAAAGAGAAAAGCAGCAAAGAATGAAAACTTTCATACACAAAAAGAACCTTGGATGTAAGAGCTCTAAATGTAAAGGTGAAGTCTACAGTGCAATTTGAAAACCTGAGGATATTCTTGAAATAGCACTCTATGGAATGTCTGGTTTTACTTAAGCAATAAATAGACTGACAATTCTATTCTTCCTTCGAGAAAGATTTCCCCCACCCCAGGATTGACTTTATATGTGACCAAGGTAGAGAAAAGTGGTAGAAAATTCTGGGCATGGTGGTGATCAAGTGGAGGAAGGGGACTGACTTGATGCCAACAAAAGTTCTTGGACAGGAGTTATGGATACACTCGGTTATTGACCCTTATTTTCTGCCTGTGATAAGCCTTGCGTATTAGGACAAGGACTTGTAATTATAAGACTTGGCTTTTATTGATTAATTTATCTGCATTAACCTCTGAAGGCCTTGCCCAAAACAAGTATTTCCTATTGCTTCATTTTGCCTTAAGAGGCATTACATTTAAGAATACTGGTATTTCTTTTAATAATGCATAACTTTGCAATGTGGACAGACTGAAAGTCATGTTTTTAGTATCATAAGGTTTCAATATCTTTGTCTTCATCCATGAATTCAGACAAGAGTGGATAAAATCTTTTCAGAAAAATAAATTGTGTCTAAATAAGTAAAGGCATTTCCCCACACATTTCATTCTCTGAAGAACACAGCATAACAACCATACACCTCGAATTTGTACTGTATTATATATAAAGTTTCCACGTGATTTGAAGAATACCAAAGGAACATGTACATGGGTTGTCAGCAAACACTATGCTCTTTTCTAGAGAGAATTCATCATTGGAAGACTTCACTATTCACAATAACCATAGAACCAACTACTAATATAGAGAATATAGATATAGAGAATGCAGAGGGACAAATTGAAAATAAGAATATATACATATACATATATATGTATATATGTGTGTGCATGTATGTACCATATGAATTAATAACAAATTGAGTTATAAGTTCTTTGGTGGTTATGGGCAATCTAGGAATACTCAGTATAGAATAATTTATACCAGACTATTTGCCTTACTTCAAGCCACTCTTGTAATTTTGAGGTAGTGTGGACAAGGCTGTCCAGCAGAATTCTCAGTTTACAATGTGCCTTTGGTCACTGGTTCCAATACTCTGACTAATAAATCATCCAAGACCAGCAAAGCTTTAGCTAACTGTACTTTAAAAGCTGATCTTTTAAGCAGAATTAATATTGATAAAATACATGCATTACCAAGAACAATCTAGAGATAGGAGTGGTCTCCATTTATAGTTTGTTGAATTTTTTTTAAAGAAATAGGGAGAAAAGTATAAAGCCCTCAACATTCATGCAAAAGCACAAGAGACCCTAATAGTCAACATTATCCTGAGCAATCAGGAATGCTGATTCCTGATTCAGATCAGAATGTCTGGTTTGAAATTATATTTTACTATACTAGCATACATTTACTGTCACAGAAGTGGTCAAGAAGATGGTGGAAGAGGAGATTTGGAACAGCCCATGCATAATCACTGTAACTTGACAAAGGCACCAAAATATACATTGCTTTTTAAAACCTTTAAAACTTCCTTTTAGCTTAAAAAATATGGTGAAAAAACTGGATATACACATGTAGATGGATGAAACTAAGTCCTTACCTATAATTTTTTTCTCATTTTTTTATTAAAAATTTCCATCTCCTCCCCTCCTCCTCCCCCTTCCCTCCCCTCCACTCTGCCCCTCTCCAAGCCAAAGAGCCATCAGGGTTCCCTTCACTTTGTTAAGTCCAAGGTCCTCCCAGCTCCTCCTAAGTCCAGGAAGGTGAGCAACCAAATTGACAAGGCTCACAGTGAGCCCGTCCATGCTGTAGAGTTCATGCTAGTTCCTTGGGCAGCTGAGGAGAGGGTGCCAGAAATGTCCAGATCCTATTGCCATACTCATGAATATCTTGCATATCACCATAGAACCTTCACCTGGCGTTGGATAGAGAAAATGACAGAGCCCCACATAGGAGCACCGGACTGAGCTCCCAAGGTCCTGATGAAGAGCAAAAGGAGGGAGATCATGAGCAAGGAAGTTAGGACCGTGAGGAGTGCGTTCACCCATTGAGACGGTGGGACAGATCTAACGGGAGACCACCAAGTCCAGTTGGAATGGGACTGATGGAACAAGGGACCAAACCGGACTCTCTGAATGTGACTGATGGTGGAGGAGGACTGAGAAACCAAGGACAATGGGGATGAGCATGAACTCTTACCTATAATTTTATTCACAACCCAGGTCAAAAAACCTAGAGATTTGAAGAAGCATACTATATAAATATGGATAATAAGGAAAAATCTGAATGACTGCAATAATGATTGGCAAACGGAATTACACCAAATTGAGAAGCTTGGCGTAACAAAGGAATCTTAACCAATTGCAGAAAGAGACAACAGAATGGCAGGAAGTCGTTGCCAGCTATGAAGCAGGCAGAGGGAAGAACCAAAAAAATTAAATGCCAAGAGAGTAAATAATCCAATAAATTGCCAGGAAAATGAACAGACACTTTAGATGAAGTGAAATGGCCAATAAAAATATGAAATTGTTTTCATCTTTAACCATCAGAGAGATACAAATCAAACCCATACTGAAATTCTCTCTCCATTCTGCATGACTATTTAGACAAGAAAAAAAAAACTACAAACAATTGTTGTCCAAGGCACAGAGAATAAAGTCTGTTGCACACAATTTTGGGAAAGTAAATTAGTTCAGATGTTAGAGAAATCGATACAGAGGTTTCTTCGAAATCAAAAAAGTAGAGGCTCTGTCACAACTCTTGGGTGTCCACCCACACACCAAGATCCATTTCCATGGGAGACATGTGGACGTCCATGTTTATCACAGCATCTCTCACAGCTGCAGCCCGTGCAGTCAGCACTGGTGTACGTCAGTAGACAAATGGCTAACGAAAACAGTGCATATGCACAGTGCAGCTCCTTTAGTCACAAAGAAGGGTGAAATTGTGTTGTCTGTAGGAAAAGTAGATTCAACTGGAGATCATCATAGGAAATGAAACAAATCATACAAGAACAGAAGGCTATGTACAACTTAGAATGAATTTTTAATAATCACATTAAAATAGAATAGAGATTTATGTGGGTGCATGAGGGATAAAGGTGCAGGGATTATATAACCAGCTGTGTTGTCTTCATATCCAAAAGTAATTTCCCCTAATATACAGAACACTAGGGCCTGTCTAGAGTCCAAACTGAACAAGGTGATCTTATAGCAGAGATTTACAGATTGTTTAAACAGGTCCATAAACATATAACTAGTCTCAACAGTAGATCGACCCTTTCACAGAGAAAATGCCCAAATTGTCAGATATTTTTTCTCTGATCCTGGTTCATTCCAAAATAGACAGGCATGTGATAGTTCAAAAAGCCAATAAATGCTGGAAGAAGAGAAGCTACGAGTGATTTTCTCTGAAATAATGGGCCTCGAGTGTTTCCCAGTTCGATAGACATGAAGTCCACAAAAATGAAAGGAATTATTAAAATTATACTCAAATTACTGCTTGAATTAAAAGCCTTTCTCCTGTACTGCTTATTTCATAATGATATTCTGCATTTCAATTTAGTTCAGATAAACACCAATCCTTTTAACCTGTATCAACAGCTTGAGTTATGAGAAAAGTAGATTTCAGAGCTGACTTTTGTGTTCTTCTCCTTTGTGCTTAAACTGGTCATCAGTGTATGCACTGACTTGTCATTTGTGGAGCTGGAGAGAGGGTTTGGCTTAGGGATTTTAGTGCACAAATAAGGTAAAATATTATTTCTATTATAATTATTTAACTCTCTACCACTATACTTCTGAATTCTTGATTTTCCCCCAAAAGTAGAGTGGGGTTTAACACTGAGCATGAGGTCTATTGTCTGCCGTACATGATGGATGTGTCTACTGATTGAATAGTTTCCTCTAAGATCTTCAGAAATTGTCTGGAGCTGTGACTTCAATTTGGTCTCTACCTTGATGAGAGCCATTCACATGCAAAGTTGACCTCACACTCAACTGTGTTTTCACATTTTTTTTGAAGCACTATATTTTTAAGGAAAATATGTTATTGTTAAGAAAGGGTAAGAACTAAGATTAGAATGGCCAATTGAAAAGATAAATATCTAAAATTTTCTGAATTTTCTTCTCTTTAGATTGATGACCTCTGGTATACACAGTATAGACTGCAACTTTCTTCAAACTTGCCAAAACCAGTGGAGGAGATCTATTCCTTTGTCAAAGAGTATACACAGTGGTTGTGAGTACATTCTTAAATTTGACTTTGGCTGTTACTGAGGGCTGTGCACAGGCAGGGAGATAGCAAACAATAACAATCTTTAAGCTGCTTTTACAGTTTCAATGAGTTGCTTGATAGACATTATAAAAATGTCATTTAAAATTTTCTTCTCACTGTTGCAAGTGTGTGTATAACTCAATTTATCAGTATGTTTTTGTTCTCCATAGACAGATTACAAGCTTTCAATGAATTTGGGCTTTGGAAGTATTGTAGACATGAGGCAAAGTGTGATACGGTTAAAGTATTTAATACAAGTTCTCCGGCGTGGACAATTTCGCCATGGAAAAACAATATTTGCTCTATTTTGTTCTCAGTAGTCTGTGTCAAAACAAGAGTCATCTATGAAAAACAGAAAAACAAAACTAACACAAAGCTTTAACAGGGTTTTGCTAAACTGGGGAAATCAGGGGCAGGAAGAAGGGCTCATGTCTGCTTACTGTGATGTAGAATCAGAGATAGGGACAGAAAATGAAGCTTGTGATCTCCCAGCCTGACTTTTTAAATGGATAGGTGCCCTTCAATCTTCCTGTTTAAAAGGAAAAAATGCACAAGTTTATTGCCGCTCATGCAGACAAAGAGGGAGTTTCTGTTTCTTACATTACTAGCTAAACCAAATGAAATGCTAGCTTTAGCAAAGAGATAAAGCATGACTTCTGTGTATTCACCAGCAGTTATTAGTGGGTACTTCAGATGTAGAACTGTGACACATAGGGAAAAATGCAATGGAGACAGGACCATAGACTCAGTCCCAAATATGGGTGCTCGGGAATGTTGTAGGTCAGGATGCCAGAGGTGAGATCAGTGTTGACAGGCTTTGGGGATAGACTGGTGGAACTAAAGAGACCAGGCATCTCCTGCTGTGAGTCAGATCCACTAGAGGTAGGATGGATGCTGAGTGTAGGAGGTTACTGTCAATTCTCTCTCACCTGGAGTGCTGAGCTTGGTCTGATCACACAAGAATTGTTAGTAGCTGGAAAATTTTGTGCTGTGATGAGAAGGGGTTGTTGATTGTGATATAGGAAACTATGTTTGAAATACGGCATACTCAGCATGAGTGTGCATTCTGATGAAGTCTGGAGTCTCTGTCTGGAGTAATCTGTCAACAGATTAACAAAGAAATCATTTGTTTGTTTACTGGGACCTACTGTTGATTACAGAGCTTTATTCTTTGGCTGTGCTGTAACACATAGAACAAACATCCCGTTGTCCTTGAGGAGCTTGCATTCTAGAGTAAAAAATCTACAATGAGCAATTCAAAGTAAGACTTTCAGAAAATGACAACATTACAGATATAAAAGGTGAGATGAGGAGGGACAAAGGAGAGTGTATATAGAAGTTGGGAAAGCAAGGGAGCATGGGAAGCTGGCTGGCTGGAAATGACAAGACACCCATGGATTTAACACAGGGCATGTGACTCTGAGATAAAAGATGGGTGATATGAATGAAGTCAGTTTTAGGAAGTGAATTCACCAGTTGTATTTATTTCTCTGTAACTTTGCAATAGTGCTGACTGCTTGTGGATTAGTGCTGTGGGGTAAAAATAAGCAATGGTGTGGTGGAATTGTAATGCTCTGTAAATATTGGAACCTTCTTATTTTGCTGATGCTAAGATGGCAGTGTGAAAGTGTTTGGTGTTAGTAGTGCTATTAGTAGTTAGCCACTTCAAATTTCACATCTTAACAGGAGACATTATTCTTGGAGAAATAATTTTGTGCAGAGATAAATTTGGGGCCCTTCTCAGAACTGTTATCCTCTTTAGACATTTTTCCAGCCTGCAGAACCTCAAGCACACAATGTCCTATAGAACATTCTGAACTGAACTTAGTTGCAGCAGGCTTTATATGTAAGCCTGGCACTGGCCTGGCTGTCTTAGACTGGGTTCATGTCAGAACTGCTCTTCTCAATCTCCTATTTACTGACCTATTAGAAGGATAAGACAGCTTACAAGCATTTCGGTCTGTTTCTTCTCTCTGCCCCATCTTTTGGGTTGAACACAAAATCTAGGATTAATAAGAATAGAACAGGTTTGAGATGAACTCATTATTCGGTAATGTGGAAAGATCTAGGGATATTATAATTACTTTCAATGGAACTGCAAGTGCAAACAGGGCAGGGTGGGACTGATCTGAATGTATTTGCCTTGTACACAGCATATAATGATAAATAATGAGACTATGAGTATATATATGATATTATATAAGGAAGGTTTATTATTATTACATAAAATAAGAAAGGAGGCTCAGTTAATTTTCCTTCTTAAATAAATCCCTGAGGTTCAGTTTTGGAGTCTAAACTGGGTTCTCATGTTAAGAGTGTCTAAGATTTACTGTCCTATGAGTTTCCACTGTAGGTGCCCTGCACCCTCATCACAGTTTCTGAAGCACACAGTTGTTTCCAAGAGGATGTGTTAAATGGATGTTAACCATTGCCTAATGTTTTCAATATGCTTATGTTTCAAAACTGATAATCAAATTCTAGAATATCTTTATTCATTCTTAGAAAAACCAAGGTTGAAAACTTCAAATCCCAGAGAAACCTCAGTAGACCAAAATCTATTCAATTTCTGACAAAGCCAATCAATAGCCTTCTTCCTTAATTGCTTATTCACAGTTTTTATTACAGTATATGGCTCCCAAACTCAATGAGGATATTGAGTGTATTCATTGTGGCGTGAAGTCTTAGTGGAAATGGAATTTAGTTAGTGGGGTATCATGTAAACAACAAAGAGAGAAGGGGGGATTTTTGTGTTTTAAATGTCCATTGTTTTTTAGTAAATATAAAATAACTTTCTTGGATCAATTAACTGTTATATTGCCTCCATTCTTTAACTTTTTATGAATACACTGTTTACTTGTTTTAAAATTATTCTAAAATTTGAAAGAAATAAAAGTACTGAGTCACATGATCTGAAACTAAATATAGTACCTTTAACATATCTTCTAACTGGAACTGAACACGCAGGTCTGCACGAACATTCATCCTTTCAATCTTGCTGCGATCTTCTGTACTGTGCACTCTTCTATTTTAATAAGTTAATTCACAGCTGCATTTTATCCTTGAAGGAGAGACAATGGTAAATAATATCAGGAACACACCTAAAGAACAGTACTTACAGAGTTAGAGAGTTGTAGTTATATAAATGTTTTCTGAGACAAGAGAATGACATCTGCTGACCATGGAAAGAGCCAATAATGGGACTCAAGGAATGATTCTACCCTAGTCTTGCAAGACCTAACAATAAGTTTATTGGGCTTGCTTCTATTGCATAGGTGAAGGGGGAACTTGCCAAAGTGTGTGACCCCAAACAGTTGCACTACTGCAAAGTATCACCCCGGTGTGGATGTCAACTTACTGATAGACTTATAGATAGTGTTTCTCCTTCAGTCAGCCTTAAACGGAATGTATAAACTGACAGCTCCCAAAACATTATGACCTTGTGCTACTAGGAAAGAATTACATACACTCAGCAGGAAGCATGCTAGGGAGAGGCTAAAATCTCAGTGGAGGGCTTAATGTCCCCATCCATCCCTTCTTTCCATGAGGAAATGCCACCAGGTTGGTTCTAAAAGGACACTTGCAAGCAGTCCAGTCACAGCTGCTTCTAGTGAAGATGAAAGTGGTCCACAAAAATGGTTTCCAATATTTAGTTATTCCATTGCATACCAATTTTGAGAACCTTATATTCTTCATTTGTTGATTTAGACAATATTCGTGCATGTGCACACACACTCACAGTTTGTGCTCTGCTTGTGTTTAGTTCATTATTCTGCATATTCAAGCATTTCACAAATAGAACATTACACATTATAAGAAAAGATACTTGATGAAAACTCTTGACAGGGAAGCTTCTAATATTAAACTTCCAAAAATTAATCTCATTTAATTTTTTTCTTGTCAGCATGGCCAACATTTCTCTCATAAGATTAAATAAAGACAATTTTTCAATATTGGTGACTTGCCAGATGTAAAAATTTAAAAATAACAGTCACAAAGTATTACTTATATATAAAATATGCTTCTTTCCATTCCTGTAACAGTTTTGACCTCAAACATTTTTTTTTGTTTTTTAAACTATAATTTTATTATGAACAATTAATAAAACAATCCCCAGACTTAGAGATGAGAGAAACAACTTTTTAGTCTTTGCCTTTGAAATCAGTTTAATCTTATGTGAACAGCTAATGTTCCTGAGTTCTGGAAGGAAAAAGGCTTAATGGACTCATCCATCTACAAAGGTTTAAGGTATCAGCTGACAAAGCTCTGAGTTGGCTGTTCAGTTTCTCACCCTCTCTTCATCTCTTCATTCTCACATAGTGTTCTAGTAACATTTATCCAAATTTGAGTTCTGGTTTCCAGAAAGAAGTGAAGATCTATTGCTGCTCAGCTTCAGAGAACACAATGTTCTCTAATAATCAGTCATAGTGACACAAATATTTCAAACCCATGACTAGAGAAAGGAAACAGCCACAAAGTGAATAGTGCACAGGTCAGGTACACTGGCCATCTCTACTTGCCCCATCTGTTTTTAGTGTGGCATTTCCAACAGCCTCTTCTGTATTTTTCAATGGGCCTATTTGTTCCTATGCAAAGTAATTCCACGTTTCAGGCATACTTTGCCTTTTTTGGGTAATATAAGACTACTTTAATTTAAGAATAAATTATTAGCATAGGCTTTCCAAATAAAGACAACAAAATTGCAATACTATGCTAGGAATTTTGTGTGTGTGTGTGTGTGTGTGTGTGTGTGTCTGTCTGTCTGTCTGAGAGAGAGGGAGAGACAGAGACAGAGAGGGCAGTGTCTGCAGTGATCATGCCTTTTGGCATGTCTGTGGGCCATTTGAACAACCAACATGACTGCTTTAATTTGCTGTGCGTGATGTTGAGATTTGGACATGTTTGTGGGCCATTGTCTTGATTATTGTCATATGAGAGACTAAACCCACTGTGTGTGGTGCCACTACTGGACAGATGTTCCTGAGTTGTATAAGGTACCTGACTTAGTATGAGATGGCAGAGCAAATCAGTAAAGAGCATTCCCCAATGATGTTTGCCTCAGCTTCTCTTGAGTTCTTAGTTTCCCTAGATGATAGGACTAAGCTACAAGATAAAATGCACAGTTTCCTCCCTGAGTTGCTTTTGCTCAGTGTTTCATCACAGCAGTGGAGAAGCAAGCTAGAACATATGGGCAAGTGAAGGACACAAAATGGTAAGTATAACAATAGTTTCTCAGCCTCTCAGGCCGGGAACTATCGTCTGTGTTTACCTAAGTTTTGAATCTCTTTCATGTGTAATCATGTTTAATACTTAAGGAAACTGTGAAAACCAATTTATGTAATGACCAGTGATAATAAACAGAACTCCACAGTGCAAGTAGCTTACTTAAGCTCACAAATCCTAGTGATAGCAGACCACTGAATTTATGTCTAAAAGAAAACCACCTGATGTCATTTTGAACAACCAACAAGACTGGTTCAATCTGCTGTGCATAGTCATCCCCTTATATTTTGTGGTGCTAGGTGATATTTGGACATTTAAAAACCGAATGTTAATACATTAGTTTCAGTTTCTATTGATAGAATTTGCTTAAATCAATACTTACTTTGTTATCCCCTTTCCTAATAATAACATGCTATATTAATTAAGTTAAGCTCTCCATAACTCATGTTATGTGTGACTTTTGATATTAATACTTTTTTGTGTCCTAGGAATTATCCATGATAAAACACTGTACAGGAAGAACAGTCTTCACCTTTATCAACTGATCACCAAGAATTCTTTAATGGAAACATTGTGTTGTGATTCCTTGGAGCTAATTAGGAAAGGACTAATTATTTTTTTTTATGGAAACATCTGACCTCTTCTCTCTTCACCTGGATTAAATCCTATATTCTGTTCTCTTTTGACATCATAGCCTGGGATAGTTTGTGCCATGTGACTAACTATTCTTTGATGCGTTGTGTGTATTAACGTGCTTGAGGAATGGGTGCATTATCCTATGTAATGATAAGGACTGGGATATTCACCAGTTTTGAGATCTAATAACAAGGCTGAGGAGCTGGCTTGACCATTGATTACACAGAAGAAGGTAAAACCCGACAGCATGGAAAGTTGATCACTTGGTTCCTTTCAGTGTGTAATTTACCACTTCCTTTTTTGAAATGAGGATTGATTTTATGTATCCACTTGGCTAAGTTAAGGTACCCAGTAATTGTCAAACACTGGTCCAAATGTTTCTCTGAAGGTCGTCTTTAGATGTATCTAAACCTTAAGTCCGTGTGTGTCCCTGTGTTGTAAACAAAGTGAATTATCTTCCATTATGAAGTGAGCCAGTGAGAGAGAATGAGTTTCTGAAGCCCTGATCTGAACTGAGTACAGTATGGAGATGTATCATCACCTCTGCATGGTTCCACCATCAGCCTGTGTTACAACTCTGGTATTTGTCAAGTTCAGAAAACTTAAAACCAACTCCTAAATATTTTAATGTCATGCTAGAGAGATGATAGACAGAAGATAGATGATGCACATGAATGAGAGTGTCAGAAAATAGATGATAAAAACGAAAGTAAATACATAGATAATGGAGTGATACATGATAGATAACTTAAAAAAGAGTCCCCATTGTTTTTCCTTTTTCTCTTGGGAGCAACTCTTCAGGAAATATTTGATCAGTCTTCTATATAGTCTTTTTGTGTTATCCTTTGAATCAGGAGCAGCAGTAATCTTTATTTAACCTGATTTCCTGGCTTCATATATCTGTACTCCTCAGGCACAGGGGAAACAGCAACAATTCTGTTACTGGCCCAAAGTGTACTGTGAACTGTGTGACACATTGTTTTCTCTAACAGGTTGCTTTAGAAATGCAAAGTACACCTTCAAACCAAGTAACCCTGAGGACTTATAATAAGGCTTGATTTTGTTATTTAGAGATAGGGACATTATATTCATTAGTGGTGATATATAAGAAGTAAGGTCCTTAGATTAAGATTAAAACATGTGTGTTTGTCATAGCCAGAACCTGGAAACAATCTAAATGCCCCTTGGCCAAAGAGTGGATAAGGAAAATGCGGTACATTTACACAATGGAGTACTACACAGCAGAAAAAAATGACTTCTTGAATTTTGCAGGAAAATGGATGAAGCTAGAAAACATTTTGAGTGATGCAACGCAGACACAGAAAGGCAATTACAACATGTACTCACTCATAGGTGGTTTTTAAACACAAAGCAAAGAAAACCAGCCTACAAATCACAATACCAGAGAAACTAGACAACAATGAGGACACTAAGAGAGACATACATAGATCTAACTACATGGGAGGTAGAAAAAGGCAAGATATCCTGAGTAAATTGGGAGCATGGGGACCTTGGGAGAGGTTTAAAGGGGAAGAAAAAGGCAGGGAGGGGAGCTCAATATGTAGAGCTCAATAAAAATCAATAAAAATTCTTCTGAATCATCAAAAAAGAGTAAGAAATGATACATATCTTCTAGGAGAACAAAACATCAATAATGACTTCCTTGTGTTTTATTATTTCTATATCTCTTCCATTCCTCAAACATCAGTTGTACTAACATTGCAAGTCACATCACATTGATATTTTCTCAAATTCATTCATTACAGAAAATTAAGATTAATGACTAATGTTCAAGAAGCTTTCTGAAGCAGATAATAAGAAGAACCAAATGTCACAAAAAGGGTTCTACTGTTAGGAATTAGGGATTGGTTCCAAACAACCATATTTATTTGTACATGTATTGAATTATAAGGTTTGCTATGGTTATGGAGTTTTTGTTTCTCCATGTTTTAATTATTCTTCTCTCATATATTACACCCCAACTGCAGTTTCCCCTCCCTCCTCTACTCCCAGACCCTGTCACCTATTCTATCGACCCCAGATCTTCTCTTCCTCTGGTTCTCTTCAAAAAAGGGCAGGCATCCCTGGGATACTGGACAAGGCAATCCAGTAGAAGGAAAAGGGTCTGAAAAGCAGGGAAAAGAGTTGCAGACAGCCCACTTTTAACACTGTTAGGAGTCCCACAAGAATACTAAGCTAACAGTTGGGATGGATGAGGAGCAGATATGGGAGCAGGGAAGTATATATCTTAATTAAGAGAGCCATTTGAGGGTTGGCAAGAGACTGGACTCTAGAGGGGTTCCCAGGTGTCCAAGGAGATGTTCCCAGCTTGTTCCTTGAGCAGCTGAGTAGAGGGCGCCTGAACTGGCCCTATACAATAGCTACTCTGATGAATATCTTGTATACCACCAAAGAACCTTCATCTGGTGATGGATGGAGATAGAGACAGAGACCCACACTGGAGCACTGGACTGAGTTCCCAAGATCCAAATGAGGAGCAGAAGGAGAGAGAACATGAGCAAGGAAGTCAGGGCCACAAGGGGTGCGCCCACCCACTGTGACGGTGGGGCCGATCTAATGGTAACCCACCAAGGCCAGGTGGACTGATGGAGCTTGTGATCAAACCAGACTCTCTGAACGTGGCTTACATGGAGGGCTGACTGAGAAGCCAAGGACAATGGTACTGGGTTTTGATTCTACTCCATGTACTGGCTTTGGGGGAGCCTAGTCTTTTTAGATACACACCTTCCTAGACCTGAATGGAGGGGGAGGACCTTGGCCTTCCCACAGGGCAGGGAACCCTGACTGCTCTTTGGACTGAAGAGGGAGGGGTAGGGGGAATGGGAGGAAGTGAAAGTTTGTAATAATAATAATAATAATAATAATAATAATAATAATAATAAATAATAGAAAAATACTAAGCTAAACTATCATGACATATATGCAGAGGAATAATAACACAGAAATTCTATTAATTACATCATGGTTTGGCCAATAGCTTATGCATATTTTTAGCTAGCTCTTACATCTTTAATTAACCAATTTCTATTAATCTGTGTATCACCACAAGGCTGTGGCCTACCAGTAAGGCTTTCTGGCATCTCTCTCCTTTGGCAGCTACATGATGTCTCTGACCCCATCTACTTTCTCTATCTCTGTTCTGATTTCCCACCTGACTTTACTCTGCTATGTCATTGTCCAAAACAGCTTTACACATCAACCAATAAAGTAACACATACAGAAGGATATCCTACATCAGAGGACCAAGGTCAGACCAATACAGGGTCCCTGATTGTTGATTCAGTCTCTTTGAGCCCTGGTTAGTTGATTCAGTGGGTTTTCCTGTGGTATCTTTGACCCCTCTGGCTCTTACAATCTTTCCCCTCTTCTGTAGGATTCCCCTGTGGATCTCTGCATCTGCTCTCATCAGTTGCTGGATTTAGTCTTTCTGGTGATAATTGTGCTAGGTTCTAGTTTACAAGTATATAAGAATATTATTAAAAATCATTTAATTGATTCCCTCCTACACTGCAGGAACTGTTTGGTTCTACCCTAGCTCTCTGGGTTATCCAGCCCCTGGTTCTTTGCCCTCCAGATAGTACCAAATATGAGCTCCCACTTGCAGCTTGGGTCTCAGGCTGGACCTGCCATAAGTTGCCCATTCCCACAAGCCCTGTGCTACCTTTACTCCAGCACATCTTTCCGACAGGACAAATTGTAGGTGGAAGGTTTCATGGCTGAATTGGTGTCCCAGTCTCTCCACTGGAAGCCTTGCCTGGTTACTGAGGATGGCCAGTTTAGGCTCTATGTCCCCATTACTAGAAGTTTTCACTGAAATCACTCTTGTTGATTCCTGGGGGTTTCCACTGCACTAGGTTTCCGCCTCACACAAAATGTCCTTTAATTCCATGTGTCTCTCCCAGTACCTTTTCTCCCTACTCTCCATATGTTCCCATCCCCACCTCTCTCCAGTTTACCTGCAAAATCTATTCAATTCCCCCTTCCCAGGCCAGGGAGATCCATTCATCCTCTCTTAATCCTTTGTTGCTATCTAGCCTCTCTGCGTCTGTGGATGGCAGCACAGTTTTCCTGTGCTTTACAGCTCATATCTACTTATAAGTGAGTACATGCTAAGAGTGAGTTACCATACTCTGCATGAATTTTTCTTGTTCTGTCCATTTGCCTGCAAATTTCACAATGTCATTTTTTTCTTTTTTTTGACAGCTGAGTAAATGAACAATGGATAAAGAAAATGTGATCCATTTACACGATGGTCACTGATGTTATTAAGAGCTGAGGTATTCCTGTGCTAGGATCATTTTATCTCAGATTTTTATCTAGCCTTCTCTTTCAGAAGGTCTGTCCTCAGCATTTTTTTTATGATGCAGTGTGAACTGTTTCCAATTGAATCCCTGTTTTTTTTTCCCAACATTATCACCATGGGCCATGTCTTCACAGGCTCTTCAAGGCAGCACGTCGCAGATATCAATGTTTACAGTTGCCTCCCACTCATCTGTCTTTGCATGGGATCCTCACCCTTTACTTGCTGGCATGTAAAGGTCTAAAAAGAAAAATAAATATCCATGGATGTGATTCACCTTATTCTCAAAATGTCTCATCTCCACACTACTGTCCTCAGCCCCGTTTCTCCTTATGGCCCAAGTAAAAGAGGCATTTTCATGGTACTGGAGTGAGTTCCACAATTTATGCCATAGTCACGAAAAGTAAGTCTTGTTTCCCATTCTTTCAGTTATGTTTTCAAGTGTCTGGTTTCACCATTCTGGCATTCTCATAAGAAAAAAACAACCACTTGTCTCTGTCTTGCTAGAAGTCAGGACTCTTTTCCTAAAAGACAATTAACACATTGTGTTTATGAAATATACACTGTTTTTCAGGTATGAAGAAGTCAGTCCCAGGACATGAAGGAAGTGATCTTTCTGGCAGAGGGATATGTATTGAAAGTGGTATTCTTAGATTTTGAGAAAGATTGCCAGTCCCAGTAAAAATGGAAAGGTATATGAAAAGAAGGTCATTTAGTTCTGCTCTACTTCCCAGTTTGGAATGCTGTCCTCTGAAACTGTGATGCATGGAGATGTGTCTGAGATATCGAGACCCTAAGGAGAAAAACTGCAAACTCTTTTATTTCTAGACCTGGCTGATCTGCAGGAAGATATAATGTGTAATACTCTGATACCTAATATTTTTAAGTGATAGTAAGAGTTTTAAAAATTTCTATTCAATGATACAGGGTACCTCCTTTTACTTTTGAGACCTATTTTAGTTGAAGATATCGTTTCTTTCAGGCAAATACCCCTTGCTGATAATGTGGAACCCATTTCCATCTTTGTTCCTTGGAGAGAGATAAGACCTTGGCTGGTGAACTGCTGGCAATAAAGAGCTGAATCAGAGGAAGTGGAGATTTTCAGTGCAGAAGGGAAGGAAGAGAGTGCTGGAAGGTGAAGGTCAGTGCATCATTCTAACTCACATAAATCTCTAATTTTTAAGCAAAAAGTAAGTAGCATCTTATAAAGCCCAAGGCCTCTATATAAAGCCTAACAATAGATATCTCTCCAGATCCCACAGAACGTTCTGGAAGAGGAGCCAGTGCCACAGTAAAGGTCAAGTGAGAAAGCTATACAATTTCTTTTCAGAGGCCCAAGATCTCGAGGCTGAAGTTTTTGGAGACTTTATGAGAACTGTGTGTCCCTTTTCTGTGTCTTATACTCCACGCACAGATTCCTATTGGAAAAAAGGCTCACTGGTGTCTGATACCTCCAAACATAGTACCTCATGGTTGTTCTTGAATCACATCAGTCAAACCCTCATTCTTTCCCAGTAACTGGCATGACAAGAGTATGTATAGGACACCCTAGTGTGCTGTGCAGTGTGGTCTGCACATCTGTGTCTCTCAGCAATGCATGTGGAACCTAATTTTCATTTGTGTGGTATTGAGAGGTCATTAGAACATGTGGGTAGATGAAGCTGTTAATTGTGTTACCCTGAAAGGAAAACTTCAGGGAGATCTTTTCTATCCTACTGCAATAGCACAACTCGATGAGGCAAGACCTAGGCTATGGAATGATGAGCCGTTGATTTCTTTATAAATTCCTTGGTACAAGGTATTTTCTTATAGCAGCCCTAGCTGGTTACCACACGTACTTCATCAAACCAAATCAAATCAAATGGCATTTCCTGAGAGTTCCAATGAACTTAAACTGACTCTTTTAAATGTCTTTTGGGAATCACGATGCTTTAGCACATTAATATTTGTTCTATAATCCACACAGATACAAAGCAAAGGACATTCTTCCCCTTATGCTAACTTATCTCTTTGTAGCTGATCTGGCATATCCAGATGCCATAGTCATTTCTCTAACACAATATGAAATAAGCATCTATCATCCTTCCTCCAGAACACTATTATCAATAAGATTTGACTGGCCTTTCTAAGAAGAGTAAATAAATATTCTCAGAAATGAGTTATTATTTGTTTCTAACCATTTGTCAAAACTTCCTGGGATGGGATCACAATATACACAATAACTGAGACTTCAATTGGGTTATGAGCTAAAGTGTCAGAGAGAGCCCCAGCTAAGGTAAGCAGAACATTTACTCAAAGGTTATCAGGCATCTCTCAGAGTCTGAGAGGGACAGAGAACCAGTCAGAGCTTAGTATATTGTTCTGTTATAGCCTTCATCCTAGTTGACACCATGCATGGGCTCTTGCCCTCAGTTCCCTGGGAACATCAGGTCAGGCTAGCTGCTTTATTGTTACCACCACTCTTGATTCTGCTGTTTAGTGTGACTTCTGGAATCATCACACTTTGCAGAAAGAATCTGAGTAGAGCTCATGCATTCATAGGAATAGCATTTTATCAGAATCCTGGATGGATGCAGGTAAGAAGGGGGCCTGGTTCATCTCCTTATTGTAAAAACTGTTGAGGTGGTAAATACAATGTGTTTCATTTTTCAGTGGAGGACTTTGTCCTGTGAGACTTTCTACTCCCCATTAAGGAAGAAATTTACTCAGAAGATAGTTAACTTACCTAAGAAGAACAATCATGGATGATGCCCAAACTCATGACATCTCCACAGTTGCCAAAAGCACCCATTTATGACAGTTTTCTGTGATCATTCTTCATGTCTAGATGCAGCAAATGGGCACTGAGTGTTTTTACTGATTTCATTGACCTCACTCTGATACTAAAGGAGCTAAGTGTATACAAGACATAGATGTCACACACTACTTAGTCTGCCTCCAACAAATCTCCACCCCAAACTTCAGATGCAAGTTATCAGCAATGGGTTCAATAGAATGAATAGGTTACCTCTTCTTCATGCTATCCTGGAACTGAATCATTAAGGATAACCATGAAATCTTCTGAAGTAAAGCATAAAACCTAGTGAGTATCAGTGTTTGACAGATGAGATGATTTAACATCAGGGGAACTATAGGTGAGAGTGTGGGAGACAGAGAAGTCAGAGACATCTGAGCCAGCAAGTAAGTCAATAGATATTTTATACCTCTCTCCTGGCATTTCTAGCATTCCTGTATTCTTTCTTTTTTTAATATATGGTTAATTTTTTATATTTAATAATTTCCATCTCCTTCCCTTCTCCCCCTTCCCTCCCCTCCCCTCCACCCATACCCCCCCCCTCGCTCTCCAGGCCAAGGAGCCATCAGGGTTCCCTACTCTATGTTAAGACCAAGGTCCTCCCAACTCTCCCCAGGTCCAGGAAGGTGATCAACCAAGCTGAGAAGGCTCCCACAGAGCCTGTCCATGCAGAAGAATCAAAGCTCAGCGCCTTAAACCTTGGCTTCTCAGTCAGCCTTCCCCCTTCGGCCACATTCAGACAGTCCAGTTTGGTATCATGTTCCATCAGTCCCATTCCAACGGGAGTTGGTTCTGTCCCACCATCTCCATGGGTGAACTCACCCCTCACGGTCCTGACTTTCTTTCTCATGTTCTCTCTCCTTCTGCTCCTCATCAGGACCTTGGGAGCTCTGTCGGGTGCTCCCTCCAGTGTGGGGCTCAGTCATTTTCTTCATCTATCGCCAGGTGGCGGTTTTATGGTGATATGCAAGAAATTCATCAGTATGGCTATAGAGACTAACATTTTCAGGCTCCCTCTCCTCAGCTGCCCAAGGAACTAGCTGGGGGCGTCTCCCTGGAAACCCGTGAACCCCTCTAGAGTCAAGTCTATTGACAACCCTCAGATGGCTCTCTAAATTAAGATATATGCTTCCCTGCTCCCATATCCACCCTTGCTGTATCCCAAGCATCCCATTCCTCTGAGCTCCCCCCATTCTCCCCTTCACACTTTTCTCTCCCTATCTTCCCTTGGCCGCGTCTCTCCCCACCCTCTAGATCCCAATTTTTGCCTGGCGATCGTATCTACTTCCAACATCCAGGAGGATTACTATATGTTTTTCTTTGGGTTCACCTTCTTATTATCTTCTCAAGGATCCTAAATTATAGGCTCGATGTCCTTTAATTATGGCTAGAAACCGATTATGAGTGAGTACATCCCATGTTCATCTTTTTGGGTCTGGGTTACCTCACACAGAATAGTGTTTTCTATTTCCATCCATTTGCATGCAAAATTCAAGATGTCATTGTTTTTTACCGCTGAGTAGTATTCTAACATGTATATGTTCCACAGTTTCTTCATCCATTCTTCCACTGAAGGGCATCTAGGTTGTTTCCAGGATCTGGCTATTACAAATAATGCTGCTATGAACATAGTTGAGCAAATGCTTTTGTAGTATGATTGGTCATCTCTTGGGTAGATTCCCAAGAGTGGAATTGCTGGGTCCTGGGGTAGGTTGATCCCGAATTTCCTGAGAAACCACCACACTGCTTTCCAAAGTGGTTGCACAAGTGTTCATTCCTACCAGCAATGGATGAGTGTACCCCTTACCCCACAACCTCTCTAGCAAAGGTTATCATTGGTGTTTTGGATTTTAGGCAATCTGACAGGTGTAAGATGGTATCTCAAAGTTGTTTTGATTTGCATTTCCCTGATAGCTAAGGAGGTTGAGCATGCCCTTAAGAGTCTTTTGGCCATTTGAACTTCTTCTGTTGAGAATTGTCTGTTCAGTTCAGCGCCCCATTTTTTAAATGCGTTAATTAGCATTTTAAAGTCTAGTCTCTTGAGTTCCTTATATATTTTAGAGATCAGACCTTTGTCAGTTACAGGGTTGGTGAAGATCTTTTCCCAGTCCGTAGGCTGCCTTTGTGTCTTAGTGACAGTGTCCTTTGCTTTACAGAAGCTGCTTAGCTTCAGGAGGTCCCATTTATTCAATGTTGCCCTTAATGTCTGTGCTGCTAAGTTTATATGTAGGAAATAGTCTCCTGGGCCCATTTGTTGTAGAGTACTTCCCAATTTCTCCTCTATCAGGCTCAGTGTGTTCAGATTAATACTGACATCTTTAATCCATTTTGACTTGAGTTTTGTGCATGGTGATAGATATGGATCTACTTTCATTCTTCTACAGGTTGACATCCAGTTATGCCAGCACCATTTGTTGAAGATGCTCTCTTTCTTCCATTGTGTACTTTTGGCTCCTTTATCAGAAATCAGGTGTTCATAGGTTTTTGGTTTAAGATTCGGGTCTTCTATATGATTCCATTGGTCGACTTCTCTGTTTTTATGCCAATACCAAGCTGTTTTCAATACTGTAGCTCTGTAATAGAGTTTGAAGTCAGGGATGGTAATGCCTCCAGAAGTACCTTTACTGTATAAGGTACTTTATTGGCTATCCTGGGTTTCTTGTTTTTCCATATAAAGTTGATTATTGTCCTCTCAAGATCTGTGAAGAATTTTGATGGGACCTTGATGGGGATTGCATTGAATCTATAGATTGCTTTTGGTAGAATTGCCATTTTTACTATGTTGATCCTCCCAATCCACGAGCAGGGGAGATCCTTCCATTTTCTGGTATCCTCTTCAATTTCTTTCTTCAAAGACTTAAAGTTCTTGTCAAATAAATCCTTTACTTCCTTGGTTAGAGTTACTCCCGGATATCTTATGCTATTTGTATCTATTGTGAAAGGTGATACTTCTCTGATTTCCCTCTCTGCTTCCTTATCCTTTGTGTATAGGAGGGCGACTGATTTTTTGGAGTTGATCTTGTAACCTGCCATGTTACTGAAGGACTTAATCAGCTGTAGGAGTTCTTTGGTGGAGTTTTGGGGTCGCTTTTGTACACTATCATATCATCTGCAAATAACGAAATTTTAACTTCTTCCTTTCCAAATCGAATCCCCTTGATTCCCTTATGTTGTCTTATTGCTATTGCTAGAACTTCAAGCACTATATTGAAGAAATAAGGAGAGAGTGGACAGCCTTGTTGTGTTCCTGAATTTAATAGGATGGCCTTGAGTTTCTCTCCATTTAATTTGATGTTAGCTGTAGGCTTGCTGTAAATAGCCTTTATTATATTTAGGAATGACCCTTGTATCCCTAATCTCTCCAAGACCTTTATCATAAAATGGTGCTGAATTTTGTCAAATGCTTTTTCAGCATCTAATGAGATGACCATATGTTTTTTTTTCTTTCAGTTTATCTATATGATGGATTACATTAATAGATTTTCGTATGTTGAACCAGCCCTGCATCTCTGGGATGAAGCCTACTTGATCATAGTGGATAATTTTTCTAATGTGTTCTTGGATTCCGTTTGCCAGTATTTTAGTGAGAATTTTTGCGTCAATGTTCATGAGTGAGATTGGCTTGTAATTCTCTTTCTTGGTTGAGTCTTTGTGTGGTTTAGGTATCAAGGTAACTGTAGCTTCATAGAAGGAATTTGGCAAAGACTTTTGTGTTTCTATATTATGAAATACCTTAAGGAGTATAGGTATTAGGTCTTCTTGGAAGTTCTGGTAGAATTCTGCATTGAAAACATCTGGTCCTGGGCTCTTTTTGGTAGGGAGGTTTCTGATAACAGTTTCTCATTCTTCGCGACTAACAGGATTATTTAGAGCATTTACCTGGTCCTGTTTTAAGTTTGGTAAATGGTATTTATCTAAAAAACTGTTCATTTCTTTTACATTTTCGAATTTTGTGGCATACATGCTTTTGTAGTAAGATCTAATGATTCTCTGAATTTCCTCTGTGTCTGTGGTTATGTCCCCCTTTTCATTTCTGATCTTATTAATTTGCAAGTTGTTTCTCTGCCATTTGATTAGTTTGGCTAGGGGCTTGTCAATCTTGTTGATTTTCTACAAGAACCAGCTTTTTGTTTCATTGATTCTTTGGATTGTTTTCTGTGTTTCTATTTTGTTCATTTCTGCCTCAATTTGATTATTTCCAGTCTTCTACTTCTCCTAGGTGAGTCTGCTTCTTTTTTTTTCCAGAGCTTTCAGGTGTGCTGTTAAGTCACTAATGAATGCTTTCTCCGTTTTCTTTAAGTGGGCACTTAGTGCTATGAACTTTCCTCTTAGCATTGCTTTCATAGTGTCCCATAGGTTTGAGTATGTTGTGTCTTTGTTTTCACTAAATTCAAGAAAGACTTTACTTTCTTTCTTTATTTCTTCCTTGACCCAAGTGTGGTTCAGTAGTTGACTGTTCAGTTTCCATGAGTTTGTGGGCTTTCTGGGGGTAGCATTGTTGTTGATTTCTAATTTTAATCCATGGTGATCCGATAAGACACAGGTGGTTACTAATATTTTTTTATAACTGTGGAAGTTTGCTTTGTTACCAAGTATATGGTCACTTTTCGAAAAGGTTCCATAAGCCGCAGAGAAGAAGGTATATTCTTTCCTATTTGGTTGGAACATTCTATAGATGTCTGTTAAGTCCATTTGGTTCATTACCTCCATTAAGTCTTTCAATTCTCTGTTAGGTTTCTGTCTGATTGACCTGTCCATTGGTGAGAGAGGAGTGTTGAAGTCTCCAACTATTAGTGTGTGTGGTTTGATGGCTGCCTTGCGTTCTAGAAGTGTTTCTTTTACATAAGTGGTTCTTATATATTAGGGGCATAGATATTCAAGATTGAGACTTTTTTCTGAAGGATTTTTTTCTGTTATGAGTATAAAGTGTCCCTTTCCATCTCTTCTCATTGATTTTAGTTTGAATTCAACTTTGTTAGAAATTAGTATTGCCACACCGGCTTGTTTCTTAGGTCCATTTGCTTGATAAACCTTTTCCCAACCTTTTATTCTGAGTACATGTCTGTCTTTGTGGTTGAGGTATATTTCTTGTAAACAGCAGAATGTTGGATCCTGTTTTCATATCCAATCTCTTTGCCTGTGCCTTTTTATAGGTGAATTGAGTCCATTGATATTAAGTGATATTAATGACCAGTGGTTGTTAACTCCGGTCGTTATTTTTTTGTAGTAGAGTTTGTGTGTTTCCCTTCTTCTAGTTGTGCTGGTGAAGGGTCGCTAGATGCCTGAGTTATTGTGGGCATTGTTGGACTCCTTGGTTTGTGATTTTCCTTCTATTACTTTCTGCAAGGCTGGATTTGTGGCTACGTATTGTTTAAATCTTTTTTTGTCCTGGAATATCTTGTTTTCTCCATCAATGGTGAATGCAAGCTTGGCTGGGTATAGTAGTCTAGGCTTGCATCCATGTTCCCTTAGTGTCTGTAGCACATCTATCCAAGCTCTTCTGGCTTTCATGGTTTCCATTGAGAAATCAGGTGTAATTCTGATAGGTTTCCCTTTATATGTTACTTGACCTTTTTCCTTTGCAGCTCTTAATAACTGTTCTTTATTCTGTATGTTTTGTGTTTTGATTATTATATGGCATGGGGATGCTTTCTTTTGATCCAGTCTATTTGGTGTTCTGTAGACTTCTTGTACAATCGTAGGAACATCCTTCTTTAGGTTGAGGAAGTTTTCTTCTATAATTTTGTTGAATATGTTTTCTGGGCCTTTAAGTTGTAATTGTTCTCCTTCTTCTACCCCAATTATTCTTAGGTTTGGTCTTTTCATGGTGTCCCAGATTTCCTGGATGTTTTGTGTTAAGAATTTGTTAGATTTGTTTTGGGTTTTAATCTGTGAATTTATTTCCTCTATAGTATCTTCAGTGTCCAAGATTCTTTCTTCCATCTCTTGTATTTGGTTGGAAATACTTGTCTCTGAAGTTTCTGTTCGTTTACTCAGAATTTCCATTTCCAGTCTTCCCTCGGATTGTGTTTTCTTCATTACCTCCATTTCATTTATCAGGTCTTGTACTGTTTCCCTTACCTGTTTGATTGCTTTTTCTTGTTTTTCTTGGGTATCTTTGAGAGATTTATTTATTTCTTCTACCTTTTTGTTTGTCATCTATATTTCTTTATGGCAGTTTTTTACCTCCTCTTTAAGGTCCTCTATTATTTTCATAAAGTACTGTTTAAGGTCGGTTTCTTCTATATCTTCTGGAGTAGGGTGTTCAATTCTTGTTGTTTCGGGATTTCTGGATTCTGGTGATGTCATGTTGCCTTTCATGTTGTTGGAGGAGTTCTTGCATTGGTGCCTGCCCATCTCTTCCTTCAAATGGAGCCGGGAGGTGCTTGGTGTCTTAGACCAATCTTTGCTGTGACTGAATCTGGTTGGATCTCCTCAGTGCCAGAGCAGGAGCTATTCCTTGCGTCACAATCTGAAGAAGCCCTCACTCCCTTTCAGGAATCCTCAGACCTGCCTGGAGGCCATAGTCTGACCCCTTTGGGTGGATGGCCTTAGTACAGGAGCAGGACACCTGAAAACACTAGGGAAGGCTTGAGAGAGGCAGGGACATGATAAACAAAGACAAGCCTGCAGAGGGAGCTGGGGGAGGGTGTCTGTTGCTCTCTTCCAGGGCAGGTTGCCCCAGGGTCGCACCCATTCACCAGTCCAGATGGAACTTCACTGCACAGGATCAGGGATTCCAGGCAGCCCAGGGAGGCAGTCAGATGGAACTCCACTTCCTGTATTCTTTCTTATATATTGATCTTGAATTCTATCCTGAGTGAAACAGAGAGAGACAGAGAGGGTGGGAGGAGAGAGAGGCACAAAGAGAGGGTCTTGGAGAAAGTTAGAGGTGGGGTGGAAGTAGATATGATCAAGGTACATTGAATTAATGTATAAAATTTAAAAACAGTAAATTAAACATTATTAAAAATAATTACAAGGCACAGTAAAAAATGACAATGCTAATTGTTGAGTTTATCAGGAGGGAAAAAAGGCATGTCAGGTGTACTAACTTAGAAAACTTTTCTTGCTAGGCAAAGGGGCATGTGTCTGCAACTGTATCACTAGAGAGTTGAAGGCAGGAATCTTTCAGGGTTGCTGACCAGCCTGGACCAAGAGTAAGACCCTATTGCCTCAACAAAGATAAAACAAAAACAAGAAAGCAAGAGAGCACCAACTTTCCTTATTTCTCTATTTTTAGCATTTAATTGCTCCTTACAAGTATTTGAAGTAAGTGCAATTATTAATTTTATTTGCCACCAACCTTTGTAATGTAGTGTTAATTTTAAGTGCTTTAAATTAAATTTTTCATATATTAATAATTAAAAAATTTAGATGGTACTTTTAAATTAGAAAATTCAAGATGTATACAAGACCACTGAAATTGTACAAGATGTATTAGAAGCTTTTATAAATTGCTCCTATATATTCAGTGTCTATATACCTTTTATATGTGTATACAAGTATATGTAGATATTTATCCATATGTGATTTTTTTATGCAACAGTAGAATTGTACCATTTTAAGTTAGTGATTTCTGTTACTTTTTACTCTCTGCAGGAGAAATGAGTCCTGGTTGACTATTCTTTCTTTCTTCTCTATAACTATTTCTACATCAGCAGTTGGCTACTACAGTAATACCAAGTGAAGAACAATAGATCCCGTGGAGTTGATTGTTTCCTGCTTTCTAAGTAAGAATAGTTTACCATCCAAAACAGACTAAGAACATGTAACACACAACTTGACCTTTGGGGTCACTGACCTCATCAACCAGCATAATCTGTTGCTCAGAGCATCAAGGATGATACATGCAGATTCCAATGACAGGAAGTGGGAACAGGGCATGCAATATCCCTGTGCCACATACACACTGACCCACCATCAAGGAGAAAGCTGCAAGTTTAGAGAAACAGCTTAAGAATTTCAAGCCAACAGCAGTAGAGCAACAGCCACATAAGCATGCGACTTGTGTCTGAGATCTTGTCATTTCTCTCTGAAAAGCATCATGCATCAGGCAAGCCAGAATCCATATTCTTTTACAGTACCTCACACCTCACATAAGAAGAAAGTGTGTGTGTGTGTGTGTGTGTGTATGTATGTGTGTGTAACAGAGAGAGAGAGAGAGAGAGAGAGAGATATTCCCATGTGCAGTGTTCTGTGGTCTATGGTATGCACAGAATACACGTGTAAACTTATTTTTCACCTCGGTCAGATTGAGAGGTTGGCCTTGAAGGTGGTCAGGATGTGCGAGTAGTTGAAGCTATGAATGTTGTTATCTTGGCAGGAAATCTTGAGACAGTCTCTGCTTTTTCTTCCTGGCACATAAGAACATGTAGAATATACCCCACACAGGTTCATGCAACCGAGAAAACATTCACTTACTTTTAACATTCCACCCCCTGTGTCCTGATATCCTGCCATGTTGTCATTACTTCTTCACTCAGAAAGTGAGGAGAGGTCCACGGAAGAATCAGAGGCAGTAGTACACTCTTGAGAGGTCTCAGAAGTCCGACTCTTCTCACTGGAACTCAAGCTTTGACCAAAGGTTATAGGGAAAAAAAACTAAACAGAAACTAATGTCCAAACCTTGGACCATGTTGTTCAAATGCATTAGAGGACTTACCTAGCCAGATTTCTCAATGTCCTGATGTGTTGAAAATTAAAAGAAGTTAGGGTTTCTCTTAGTCTAGTTTCTTTTCTCTCTAAGGTCTACACTCTGGTCAAAGCCACACATATTCCACAAAAGGATTTGGGGTTGGTAGCAGCAGCAATAGAAGTGGTTTAAGAACATGTGATGTGTAGCTACTTCTTGGTGTGTGTATGCATGTGTGTGTACATTTGTGAGCAAATCAATGTGTACATTTTAAAATCCCAAGGGTTCTACAATTTGAAGATATCTCTTGCTGGGTTTATAACCTGAACATACCCAGAAAGACTTTCATTTGATCCCTCATACTGTGTTATACTCAGCGTCAGTTTTTCTTCTTCTAATTTTAAATCTGAAATACCATCAATGATTATAAATGCACCATTGAATTATTAACAGGCTTTACTCAAAAAGAAAAATGAACATTATCACATTAAAATGTCATGCATAATTTTAAAACATATTTAAATGGGAGAAAAGTAGTAATTTTAGATAAAGGAAATGCAGTATGTATTTATCCCACATATGATACAGGGAAAACCCAGAGCACAGGAATTGATGGTTCGAATTGTCTTTATTACTCTACAGACAGTAAGAAAATAGGCAAATCGTTACAACCAGAAATATTTGTCCCGATTCTCATTTTATGTCTGTATTTTGGATGACTTCATTTCTCTGGTTTTCGTATAATGGTTTTTGATCCAGGAGTCTCTGCAGTCTGAGAAAGACTGACTGAACATATTTAGGGAGCCACACACCTTGGACACAGGCCCATCTTGCTGCAGTATGTAGCAGTGGTCAGAGGAATTTGGAAATAACCAAAAATAGTCCTTTTAGAATAAATCAGTTTTAATAAAAGGAGAATAAGGGAACTTACAAAGCCAAGGCTCCAGCGAAGCAGAGGGTGATGTGGGGGAAAAAACAGGGGCGTCAATCCCCAACCCGGTTCTTTTTAAAGGTACCTTTCTCCCCTGGGGCAGCCAAGCCCCTGAACGCAGGGATTGGGCCAGCTGCCCCAACAGCAGTACATCTGCAACTGACACTGTTCTGGGTCAGTGGGTGGTTGTTCTGATCTGGATTCCTAAGGATGCCTGCTGCCTGGGACAGATGCCTGAATGTATGTCAGTGGCAGACTCCCAAAGCATAGGACTGTAATTACCCAATTCAAAGAGGTCTGATGCAGTGATAGTGGGGTACGGTGGAATGTCTGAATGTTACTTGTGTCAATCAACCTCTGCCCTTGTCACCACCCAAGGTCTATGTTGCACAGAACTGACTGTGCAGTCACACTTTAGATGACTAAATGCTTCAAAATAATGCATAACTAAGACACATCTCTTAGTTTCTCAGTCTTTGGTTTAAATCTTATTTCAGAAAAATCTGGAGAAATATGCATTAGATGGGCAGACTTGTGCTGCAGCTGAGAGGATGAACACTATAGAGGGCTGTTGTTTCACATGATAAAATATTACTAGGAGTTTTCCAGTCTCTGCGTGCTAATTTACTTATTCCTCACAAGAATCTTATGAAATGAATTAAGTGCTATTGTAACACTTTACATATGTGGTGGCTTGGATTAGAGAAGCTAAGTGTGGGGGTGGAAAGATGGCTCCCCTGTTAACAGCTTTGACTCACAACTAAAAGGAAAAGAGAGACCTAATATCTGTCCAACACAATGCAGCAAAATGTCAATTTTGGTCACAGTTTTCTCTCACGCTTCCCCTGCAACCACTGGGCTTTTGTGGTAAAGCATGATCACGCTTATCTTCCTCCTAGAGAAAGACCTCATGACTTAAATTTCTTTTGTGGCCTTTATTGGATTTTGGAAGCAGCATCTTCCAAACATATACCTTGGATTGCCACAAGGGGGCAACCTTAGAACTCTGAGGAAGGATACCCACAAATTGGCCATTTGGAGGAAATTCAGGCTTTCACTCTTCCATCAGACCCAGGAATGCCAACCCCAGAGCCACCCTGGACACTATACCTGGGATCCTGTGCACACGAGTTCCTTTTCCATACCTTGCATCTCCAACTCAGCTATTGACCCTGAGATCTGCTTTATATCCTCATGAATCACAAATGTTAGAACAAATGCACTCTTGTTTTCCTATAACAAATACTCATTTTCTTAAACTCAAGAACATTAGATTTTTTTTGGTCATGTGCGAGTCCCCTCTGTGTGCTGTGATTATCATTAATGAATAAAGAAACTTCCTTGGCCTGTTGATAGGGCAGAATTTAGGTAGACTAGGAGGACTGGACTGAATGATGGAAGAAAGGAGGGCAGAGTCAGGGGCCGCCATGGATCCACGGACTGAGATAGATGTGCTGAAACTTTGCTGGTAGGCCATGACCCTGTGGTGATATATAGATTAATAGAAATGGGTAAAATTAAGATGTAAGAGTTAGCCAATAAAAAGCTAGTACTAATGGGCCAAGCAGTGATTTAATCGATACAGTTTCTGTGTGATTATTTTGGTTCTGGACAGCTGGGATGAACAAGTGCCCCCTTCTCCAACATTTTTTAACTGTGCTTTGAGGGTCATAGTTCTGACATAGATTAGCATATTCAGGTGAGAGTCCTGAACAATAAAAGAACAAATCCCTTGTGAACTGGCAGAAATGATACAGAAGAAAGCATCAAGTGCATTGCACTTGTTAGAGACAAAGTTTCTCTGTATAGGTGGTTGGTTAATAATGCAAAGTGTTCTTTGTGCTATGAAGAATGATCAAGCACCCTTAAATGCTTCAGGGTTGTGATGAGAGACATCTCCAAATGATGCCTGTCACTATGGAAATGCTTGAGCTAAGAAGGAAAAGAAATTGAAAGGGGGATAGTTGAGCCATCACCTTCAACATTTAGAGTGCAGAGAAGAGGCCTTACCATGCAATTCTGTACTGCTCAGCAGGAGGAAAAACAAAACCCTGTGCATTCTGTAAACTGGGAAATTATTTGTCAGGCAGAAGCTCAGCGGCTTTCTGAGATTAACAGAAAATTTATACCTTGACTATTATAATTTAGTATTACTGGATGTACTCATAATGAAAAAGAAATTTACAAACTAGGAAGAATTTTCCTGCTGTCAACTTCTGCTAGAACATAGATAGATCCATCATTAAGACAGAATACTTCCCACCAGAAGGAGCAACAGGTGGACTCCCTCTCACTTCTCTCTCTCACCTTTGTTTGGGTTTAGGAATTCTACAGCTAGGAAAGAATTACAAGCTAAAAAAAAGTAATGTAAGCTCTGAGTGGGGATGAGCTCAGCTGCTGACCATGCAATGCCCTGCTATACAGTAACAAGACCATGGCAGTGATGTCATCTTTGAGAGGTCAGCCTTATTCAGGGTTGTCTTCTTGAAAAGCAGAGGCTCTGCTAGGAGCCTGGAGCCCATGTCTTCCACTCTAACTTCGGTCACTGGTAACCTGGGAACTCTGCAAACTGAGTCCTGTAAGACAAGAGGAGTGAGGAAGAGATTAACAGGGTGGAGAGAAAACTGTTTTCGAGAAGATATACATTTCAATAAAACTCACAAGCAAACAAGGAACAGCTGTAGAGCAACCATGAAAATTAGCTCATAGTCATCTAGAATTTGGTGGTATCCTGTAGAGACAGAATGCCATTTCCTTAACCCATGGGACAGATTGGTACAGATTAGTATGCACAGGTGATGCTGTCTTCTCACCACAAAGAGGTCAACTGCAGTTATGAGTTTGTTTGTTTTCCCATGTGTAAGGCTGATGACATTCATCCTACATGTCACTCTGTGCCCAGATTGTTGCATGGAAGGAAATACCTTTTCTTTTTTTATAAAATGTAAATCTGTGGGAAGTTGATCATAGTAATTTGTGTGTGTGGGGGGGGCACACACTTGCCCTTACTTACCTGGCCAATGGTACCACAAATTGCTTCAAGGAATAAAAACAGGCTCGGTTGGTGGGGCCACAGTACACCAGAGACTGTTGAGAGCAATCAGATTTTTACACCTTTATCAGAAATAGAATACAATGGCAATTACCAGAATCACTACAGTTGTAGTTGCCAGGATACAGTGAAGCCTGCAAGATATAAAAGGTCTACAAGATTAATGTCTAAGACCAATTATCCTGTCAAGCCTTCATACTTCCTTGACTACTAAGGGAAGATGCAGAGAAACACAAACTGACCTGAATGCTTTACAGCCTGAGGGAGTGCATTGGTCTTTCAGGAGCTGGAAGGCAGATTTTGCTTCAAGGGCCATGGATTCTAACCTCATAAACCAATGACTCATGCCTCTCAAGGCAGATAGACAGAGCTAACTTTGTGGTTCTCTGCATATATATACTGATGATTGATCTTATATCTCATATACCTTGAGCATGCTAGGTAAATACTCTACTACTGAGCTATATTCCCCACCCCGAGGCCTTACTATTTTATTTACTGAATGTGCCAAAATCTATGTTAATTGTATATCTCTCCTGGGCATTCATGTCCAAGATATTTCTCTGACTTCTACCCTCATTTTCTTCAAGTTTTCATTATAATGATAACTGTATTAACCCCATTTCATGCATTTCTTTCAATAATTCTCACATTCTCTGTTGTCAGTGTAATTTTTTTAGCCACCTGTAAGGCTGCACTTCTGGGTTCTAAGGCAGGCACATGTAGGCAGATCCTTGAGAACAGGGCCCATGTGACCCACGTGCAGGCATGCATGGTTACCTCCACCCACGACTCAACTAACCCCCTGTGTACACATGCTTGGGACATCTGCCATCTGAGTCATCAATGTCTGACAAGCTCACGCAAAGCCCCTGTGCACAGGTGCAAGTCATAGCATCGCCCATCATCAGCGTCTGACATAGGCACATCTTTCCCTTCATGCGCATGTGCTAGGAAGCCTTTAAAAGCTGGATGCACCATCTTTATGCTCTTTCTTTTTCTTTGCACACCATTTCCTCAAGCCCTGTGAGCACATTCTCTGTTAATAAACTCCTAAGTGGGTTTGTTTGCGTCTCGTGTCTTCTCATTCCCACTGGACATTTTCATCTGGTGTTGAGACTCGAAAGATTCGCCTGCCTCATGCCCATATCCTGGGGCCAGAATTTCCAGCTCCAGGCCCCTGTCCTGGGGCCAGGACCTGACCTAGACTCTGGGGACCGAAATCGCAACCGGAAATTTTCTCGAAAACAACCCACTCACGTGTTCCATATGTGTGAGCACAGCCCCTCTGAACAACACTGGCTTCAAATGGTGAGTGTTCCCATTCTGGTCAGCTTAACCATTTCTTTGAACACGAGGAATTGACCGTTGCACTCCCAGCAACCCTCTGGAGTTTCTAGAGATGGGGGGGGGACTTCAAGGCCATGGTTGTTCCCTTGTTGACATTCATCTGCAATTTGCTTCCCTTAGTTGAGCTTGTGTTTGGGACTGCTCGGGGCCAACCCATCGGTGACTGAGGGCCCAGTGTCCCTCAGCTCTTTCTTTCTCTTTTTAAAATTCTTTTTCTTTCTGTTTTCTTCTCCGAGGTTGCTTGGAGCAGCCTCTGGCCTCTCTAGGTTTGGGCCACCTACTGGATCCAGCCAGGCCTTACCTTCCCACTCATGGTTTGAGGGGACAACCACACGATTCTTGCAAAGGTCACGATGATTTACACCCGGCTCTACAGTCAAGAGAAGTCTTCTTTAGAGCCTTGGGTGTCATTGTTTTTTGCGGGTTTACATGGTCTTGACTATGGGACGCAAACCTTCCAAGCCTATCAATCTGGCCTCCCCACTGGGACACCTTTTAGAGGCCCTAAAACCTCAGGCCTTAATGTCCTACCTACAGATCTCCACACTTATCCATCTTTGTTCAAAAAAAATGGCCCCAGTACAATTTAGAGGGAAATTTAAAATGGCCACCTAATGGCACCTTTAACCCCGAGATTTTAGTGGTATTGTCTAACTATTGCCAGTGCACAGGCAGATGGAAGGAGATTCCCTATATTCAAGCCTTTTTCTACTTAAGTTCTAAGTCTAATCCCTCTGTCCTTGCAAACTGTTCACTTGCTCACATGTTTCTAGCTATGCCATCTGCTCCTGAAGAACACCCTACTTCTGCTCTAGATCCAGCTAATGAACATCCTCCTTTTTGACCTCAGGAAGCTACCTCCATTCCCTCAGCTTCTACCCCTGCTTCTTTAGCTCCTCCACCTGCCTCACCACCTCCAGCAGCTTGCTCTGCAGCTCCCTCTCTCCCATCCCCACCTGCTCAGTATCTAACAGCCCTGCTAAATTCCTCTTCCTCTCCAGTGCCTGGCAGTGGCAGCCATCCTGCGCTGGCACCCATCTTTACCCCTACTCTCACATGTTTGCATGCCACCATGGAACCTAACCCTAACCAAGCCAAACCTGCTACAGTTCTCCTGTTGTGAGAGGTGGATTGATTAGGATATATGTTCCTTTTTCTCTCTCATAGCTCTCCCATATAGAAAAATTACTGGGTTGCTATACGTCTAATCCTACCACTTTCATAAAACAATTCCAGTATCTTACCCAGTCTTATAATCTCATCTTTCATGACATCTATATGGTCCTATCTAATAACCTACTTCCTAAAGAGTGCAGGTGAGTTTGGGAGAAGACCAGGCAACATGCAGACAAGATTCACCAAACCCTTGCCTCCCACCCTACCAGGGCTGAGGCAGTCCCAGAGAAGGAGCCACACTGAGATTATAATACTTCAGGTGGGATCTTAGCTAGGGACCAGTTTTGGGCTTGCCTCCCCTCAAACCAGTAAATTATACTAAACTCTCAGAGATTATTCAGGATATGAAGGAAAATCCTTCTGCTTTTTTGGAACACCTCACAAAGGTTCTGTTACAGTATACTAACTTAGATCCAGAAACTACAGAAGGCAGGCAGTTACTCATGACCCATTTTTAATCAGTGCTACTTTGACATTAGGGCTAAGCTTAGACGTTTGGAGAAAGGCCCCTTGACCCCGCAGGCAGAAGTCCTAGAGGTGGCTTTTAAGGTGTACCATGCGAGAAATGACAAAGCCCGCAATAGCCATGTTAGCTATCACGTGATAGCCATGGCCTCCCAACTTGCTGAGGTGACAGATTGCCTGATCCGTGCTGTCCGTGGTGCTCCCGTGCTCCCCAGGACGTGAGAACTGCAAGGTCTGTGTTTCAAATGTGGTAAAACCAGTCACTGGGCCCGAGCATGCCCTAATCCTCATGTTAGTCCTAGGAGACCTTTTCCAAGGTGTCACAGGGAAGGTCATTGGTCAATAGATTGTCCTTGAGCACATAGTGGCATGGAGACATCCAAACCAGATAATTCCCAAGTTGACATTTTAGGTCTGGCCATAGATGAGTGAGGCTTCCCGGGCTCCTTTCACCTAACCACAACCATCATCTGTAATAAGGAGCAATGGGTAATCATCATGGTATCAGTATGGCCCATCTCCTTTCTCTTGGACACCAGAGCCACATACTCGGTACTAAGGGTATTCTGGGGTCCTACTTCTCCTTCTAATTTCCCTATTGTCAGGATAGGGGGACAGCCTTATCTACCTCAGCATACCCCACCACTTAACTGTGTGTTTAGGTGCATTTATCTCACTCATTCATTTTCAGTTTTGCCAACATGTCCAGTACCTCTCATGGGAAGGGATTTTTTGACAAAGGTGGGAGCCTCCATTTCTTTCACTCCTCCCATTCACCTTACCCCAGACTCACCAGCAGCTCCACTTTTCCTTCTCCTAGCACCCCAACCTTCCAACCCTAATGTGTCTTTTCCTCAACCAGCCTCCCAGGTGGCCCCCCAAGTCTGGGACACCCAAAACCCCTCTGTTGCTAAACACCATTCCCCCATTATTATCCAATTACAGGACCCTACTAAGTACATTACCCAAGCTCAGTACCCTCTCTCTTTCCAGAGCCTTAAGGGACTTAAGCCTATTATTTCTTACCTTTTAAAGAAAAAGCTACTTCACCCCACCTCTTCTCCCTTTAACACCCCTATACTTGCTGTTAAAATATTTAATGGAACTTATCATCTAGTTTAAGACCTCCAGCTCATTAACTCTGCAATGGTCCCTCTCTACCCAGTAGTCTCTAATCCTCTCACTCTTCTATCTAATATTCCTCCGGGAACCTCCAACTTCTCAGTTCTAGACCTCAAGGATGTTTTTTTCTCTATTCCTCTCAGCCCTCAATCTAAAGACATGTCTGCCTTCACCTGGACTGATCCCGACACTCATTTCTCCACACAGCTTACCAGGACTGTCCTTCCCCAGGGATTCTGGGACAGCCCACACCTGTTTGGCCAGGCTTTAGCTTCTGACCTGCTCTCACTGTCTCTCCCTAAATCGAAGCTCATACAGTATGTGGATGACATTTTATTTTGCAGCCCATCATTGGAGATCAGCAAAACTGATACCCCTGCCCTTTTAAATTTCCTGTTCAAAAGGGTTATAGAGTCTCACCTTCTAAGACCCAACTGTCTACCACTCAGGTCATTTATTTGGGATTAACTACAACCCCAACACAAAAGACTATCACTCTAGACAGAAAAAAACGAATTCAATCTGTTGCAGTTCCTTCCACCAAAGAAGAGGTTTTATCATTCCTAGGAGTAGCTGGCTTCCTGCCTTCTTGGATCCCCTTCTTTTCTCTCCTTGCCCGCCCCTTATATGAGGCAGCTCTCAGCTCTCTACATGAGCCCCTTCCCCATCCTGTTACTAAACCCTTCCAGAGACTCCAGCAGGCCCTTATCCAGGCTCCAGCTCTACGTCTTCCAGATTTAACCCGCCCCTTTTCTCTTTATGTAGCAGAGAAGGAGGGATATGCACTTGGGGTCTTAGGACATCAACTGGGACCTTCTTTTGCACCGGTAGCATACCTGTCGAAGAAGATGGACCTCATCACTCAGGGCTGGGCACCCTGCATATGTGCCTTAGCAGCTGCTGAGCTTCTTATTTATGAGTCAAAAAAAAAAAAAACCCTAACCTTTGGGTAACCCACCACTGTCTTCTCCCACCATAATCTGTCCCACCTCTTAACTTACAAAGGCTTACAAACCCTACCCCCTTCCCAAGTTCTTTCCCTCCAGGTGGCACTGGTAGAAGATGCCACACTCACTTTCCAATGCTGCCCACCCCTTAATATCTCAAATCTCCTACCTTAACCTAATGTTAATGATTCCCCATCTCACTCCTGCATAGAGATCTTAGAGGATCTACTGACCCACCCCTCACATATACAGGAGGGCAAACTGTCCCAGACCACTTATCTGGTATACAGGTGGCAGATCCTTTTTATGTGATGGGACCCATAGAGCAGGCTATGCCATAGTATCAGATACTGAGATAGTGTAGGCACAGGCACTCCCTGCCCATACCACTAATCAACAGGCTGAGTTGATAGACCCTACCCATGCCTTCCAGTTAGCAAAGGAACCATCTTTAAATGTTTACAAAGACTCCAAATATGCCTTTGATATCCTCCTGTCCCACGCGACTATCTGGAATGAGCGCGGGCTTCTTACAATGAAAGAATGATCCATAACTAACTCAGGTTACACTATGGACCTGCTAAAAGCCTCCCATCTGCCCAAAGATATAGGAATTATTCACTGTCGGTCTCATCAGACCAATAGTTCCATTATTTCCAAGGGAAATAATTGGGCTGACCGAGCAGCTAAAACAGCAGCATTCCAAAGCCCAAACCTACCTCAATCACCTCAGGGGGTTCATACAGTACAGCCCACACTCTCACAGATACCCCCTAACACCCACCAAATTCTGTCCTACCTACATCAGCTCTTTCATCCTAATAACAAACCTCTTCTTCATTTTGTTAAGGTTCACCTCCAACCCACACCTGAGGACATAAAGTTCCTAAAAGCTATCACTGTCTCTTGCCAAATTTGTCAAAAGTTGGATCCCAAGACCAAATACTGTAGCTTTCCTTTTCCCACCCACCAGGCAAGGGGCTCCCTTCCAGGAACTGACTGGCAGCTGGATTTTACTCATATGCCCACAATCAAAAGAGTATATCCTGGCTTTGGTGGATGCAATGTCTGGGTGGATTGAAGCGCTTCCTACCACTAATATGAGGGCCCAGCAGTCTCTGATGTTCCTCTCCAAAATATCATCCCCTGGTTTGGAATCCCAGCCTCTCTTCAGTCAGATAATGGCTCTGAGTTCACTTTCCAGATATCTCAAAACTTGTCTAAGGCTCTTAACATCCCTTGGCATTTTCATATCCCATACCACCCTCAGTCTTTAGGGAAGGTAGAATGAACTAACCGTTCCTTAAAAAATGTTCTTGTTAAAATGTCACAGGAACTTCACCTCAACTGGCCTCCTTAGGCTTAGGGCCCTTCCCAAAAGCCCCCTTTTCATCTCACCCTTTGAACTCATGTATCGCAGCCAGTTTTAACCCCCGGCCTCTTACCTAACACTCCTCCCCTTCCTGATCACCTGCTTGCTCCCCTGTCATCTCATCAATGTTCCCTATTATGGGATTTTACCAACCACTCATTACCTCAACCATGTGATAAACCATGCCCACCATCAATTAAAATAGGAGATCAGGTATTATTTTTCCCCCAGGCCAATGTCCATCACCCCCTTTCCTCTAAATGGGAGGGTCCCCTCAGAGTAATTCTTCTGACTCCCAAAGCTGCCAAGCTTGAGGGAATTTCTCATTGGATCAACCTGTCACATCTTAAACTGTTTACTTCTCCAGCTCAAGATGACCCCTCATACACAATAATTTGGACAGGACCCTGTTTCCTTAGGTTCTAGAGGACACCAAGATCAGCATCTCTTGCTACAGTTTAAAAAGAAATAAAGGTCCCATCCTTATTCAACATTCTTGTGCCAATATTCTTTTCCTTCTCCTCCTTTTCCTATATACAACTTCTCCATATACCTCCAAAGTCATGCTAAAATTTCTGAATAACCACTCAGCTGTTATTACAGGAAACATCATCAAACACAGAGTTGGAGGTACAAGGACTGCCAAAAGCCCAGGTGGTAATAAACAATAATAAATTTGTAGCCCCAAACTCCAAAAAGTCTCACAAAACAAACCTTAACATAACAAGCTCGTCACTGACTGCAGCAGTGTCTCCTGGATGTTGGGGTAATGCCATGATGCACTCTATTGTTATAATCATAGACTGTTAATATGTCTAAAATTTATTTCTTTTGGAAAAGTTTTTTATAAGCTCCAGGGAGCCAATTTGACCTATCTAAATGGACCAGACTTGCTGGAATAAATATCATTTAATTCATTCTTTTTCATTCCTGGTCTCGGGAATCCCTAAACTCCCACCTTCTATCTTCCATCTTAAACCTCTCCTCTATCAATCACTCAGGAACCCCTAACCCCCCATCTTCCATCTTAAACTTCTCCTCTATTAATCACTAGGATGTAATTTTTTTCTCCCAAACGTAATTTTTGTCTTTCCAGCATGTTGCAAGGTCCAAGCTGCCAGATGACCCAATTCCTCAGAGCTCAGAATATACAGTCTTAATCAGCCACCCCAGGACATGATTAGATATCCCAACCTCCTCAATGCCCACAAAGTCAGCATGAAGCAGTTATGAGAGACCTTGCTGTGCCCCATTTCAACCCATTAAGATCCCCAACCCCCCCTGCAAATTTTCATAATAAAAAAGGGTGAAATGTAATTATTTTAGCCACCTGTAAGGCTGCACTTCTGGGTTCTAAGGCAGGCACATGTAGGCAGATCCTTGAGAACAGGGCCCGCATGACCCACATGCGCGCATTGTGGTTAGTTCCACCTGTGACTCAACTAACCCCCTGTGTGTGCATGCGTGGGTAGCCTGCCATCTGTGTCATCAGCATCTGATGTGCTCATGCAAAGCCCCTGTGCGCAGGTGCAAGGTGTAGCATCACCCGTCATCAGCATCTGACACAGGGATGTATTACGCCTCATGTGCATAATCTGCTAGGAAGCCTTTAAGAGCTGGAAGCACAATCTTTATGCTGTCTATTTTTCTTTGTACACCTTTTCCTCAGGCCCTGTGAGCATATTCTCTTTTAATAAACTCCTTAATATAATAATACTATATAATATAATATAATAAACTCCCTTTTAATAAATAAGTGGGTTCGTTTGCGTCTCGTGTCTTCTTCTCATTCCCGCCGGACATTTTCAGTCAGGAAGAAATATATTCAGCTAACATTAAGCATCTTTTCCTTATGTATTTTTAAACAGCTTTTTAAAAAATTTCTGCAATTTAATTTTTTAAATTTTTTATTAAAAATTTCCATCTTCTCCCCTCCTCCCACTTCCATCCTCTTCTCTCCATCCACACCCCCACTCCCTCCCTCTTCAGGCCAAAGAGTAGTCAGGGTTCCCTACACTATGGGAAGTCCAAGGTCTTCCCAATTCCCCCCAGGTCCAGGAATGTGAGCATCAAAACTGACAAGGCTCCCACAGAGCCTGTCCATGCAGTAGAATCAAAGTCCAGCACCATTGTCCTTGCCTTCTCAGTCAGCCTCCACCATCAGCCACATTCAAAGAGTCTGGTTTGATCACATGCTCCATCAGTCCCATTTCAACTGGCCTTGGTGATCTCCCATTAGATCTGTTCCACCGTCTCAGTGGGTGAACGGACCCCGCACGGTCCTGACTTCCTTGCTCATGTTCTCCCTCCTTCTGCTCCGCATTAGGACCTTGGGAGCTCAGTCCAGTGCTCCAATGTGGTTCTCTGTCTCTATCTCTATCCATCACCAGATGAAGGTTCTATGGTAAAATGCAAGATAATCATCAGTGTGGCTATATAACAAGGCCAGTTCAGGGATCCTTTCCTCTGCTGCCCAAGGAAAAAGCTGGGGACATCTCCTTGGGCACCTGGGAACCCCTATAGAGTCAAGTCTCTTGCCAAACCTAAAATGGCTCCCATAAATAAGATATATACTTCCCTGCTTCCATATCTCCCCTCATCCATCCCAACCATCCCATTCCCTCAAGCTCTCCCCATCCCCTCTTTCTCCCTTCTCTCCCCCATCTCTCCTTATTCCCACCTCACCCCCACCCCATGCTCCCAACCCCTACCTGGAAATTTTGTCAATTTCAAATATCCAGGAAGATAACAATATGTTTTTCTTTGGGTTCACCTTCTTATTTAGCTTCTCTAGGATCATGAATTATAGGCTCTATGTCCTTTATTTATGGCTAAAATCCACTTATGTGTGAGTACATACAAATTTCATCATTTTGGGTCTGGGTTACCTCAGTCAGGATGGTGTTTTCTATTTCTATCCATTTGCATGCAAAATTCGATGTCAGTGTTTTTTACCACTGAGTAGTACTCTTAAGTGTGTATTGCCACACTTTCTTTATCCATTCTTCTATTGAGGGGCACTTAGGTTGTTTCCAGGTTCTGGCTATTACAAATAGTGCTGCTATAAACATAGTTGAACAAATACTTTTGTAATATGATTGGGCATCTCTTGAGTATATTCCCAAGAGTGAAATTGCTGTGTCCTGTGGTAGATTGACTCCCACTTTCCTGAGAAACCACCACACTGATTTCCAAAGTGGTTGTACAAGTTTGCATTCAACCAATGATGGATGAGTGTTCCCCTTACTCCACATCCTCTCCAGCATATGCTATCATTGGTGTTTTTGATTTTAGCCATTCTGACAAGTATAAGATGGTATCTTAGAGTTGATTTGATTTGCAATTCACTAATCGCTAAGGAGGTTGAGCATGACCTTAAGTGTCTTTTGGCCATTTGGATTTCTTATGTTGAGAATTCTCTGTTCAGTTCAATGCACCATTTTTTAACTGGGTTAATTAGCATCTTAAAGTCTAGTTCCTTGGGTTCTTTATATATTTTGGAGATCAGACCTTTGTCTGATGTGGGGTTGGTGAAGATCTTCTCCCAGTCAGTATGTTGCCTTTTTGCCTTCGTGACAGTGTCCTTTGCTTTACAGAAGCTGCTCAGTTTCAGGAGGTCCCATTTATTCATTGTTGCTCTTATTGTCTGTGCTACTAGGGTTCTATGTAGGAAATGGTCTTCTGTGCCCATGTGTTGTAGACTACTTCCCAATTTCTCTTCTATCAGATTCAGTGTGGTCAGATTAATATTGAGGTCTTTAACCCATTTGGACTTGAGTTTTGTACATGGTGATAGAAATGGATCTATGTTCATTCTTCTACAGGTTGACATCCAGTTATGCCAGCACCATTTGTTAAAGATGCTTTCTTTATTCCATTGTATACTTTTAGCTCCTTTGTCGAAAATCAGGTGTTCATAGATTTGTGGATAAATATCTGGATCTTTGATTCGATTCCATTGGTCAACATCCCTGTTTTTGTGCCAATACCAAGCTGTTTTCATTACTGTAGCTCTGTAATAGAGTTTGAAGTCAGGAATAGTAATGCCTCCGGAAGTATTTTTATAGTATAGGATTGTTTTGGCTATCCTGGGTTTCTTGTTTTTCCATATAAAGTTGATTACTGTTCTCTTAAGGTCTGTGAAGAATTTTGTTGGGACCTTGATGGGGATTGCATTGAATCTATAGATTGCTTTTGGTAGAATTGCCATTTTTAATATGTCGATCCTCCCAATCCAGGAGCAAAGGAGATCCTTCCATTTTCTGGTACCCTCTTCAATTTCTTTCTTCAAAGACTTAAAGTTCATGACAAATAGATCTTTCACTTCCTTGGTTAGAGTTACTCCAAGATACTTTATACTATTTGTGGCTATCGTGAAAGATGATGTTTCTCTGGTTTCCCTCTCTGCTTTTTCATCCTTTGTGTATAGGAGGGCAACTGGTTTTTTAGAGTTGATCATGTATCCTGCCACATTACTAAAGGTGTTTATCAGCTGTAGGAGTTCTTTGATAGAGTTTTTGGGGTCGTTTATGTACACTATCATGTCATCTGCAAATAACAAAATTTTGACTACTTCCTTTCCAATTTGAATCCCCTTGATCTCCTTATGCTGGCTTATTGCTATTGCTAGAACTTCAAGCACTATATTGAAGAGATGAGAGAGTAGACAGCCTTGTCTTGTTCCTGATTTTAGTGGGATGGCTTTGAGTTTCTCTCCATTTAATTTAATGTTAGCTGTCAGCTTGCTGTATATTGCTTTTATTATATTTAGGAATGAACCTTGTAGCCCTAATCTCTCCAAGACCTTTATCATAAAGGAGTGTTGAATTTTGTAAAATGCTTTTTTAGCATCTAATGAAATAATCATATGTTTTTTTTTCCTTCAGTTTATTTATATGATGGATTACATTGATAGATTTTCATATGTTGAACCATCCCTGCCTCTCTGGGATGAAGCCTACTTGATCTTAATGGATAATTTTTTGTATGTGTTCTTGGATTCGGTTTGCCAGTATTTTATTGAGAATTTTTGCATTGATGTTCATGATTGAGATTGGTCTGTAATTCTCTTTCTTGGTTAAGTCTTTGTGCAGTTTTGTTATCAGGGTGACTATAGCTTCATAAAACAGTTTGGCAATGACTCTTCTGTTTCTATTTTGTGAAACACATTAAGGAGTATAGCTATTAGCTCCCCTTGGAAGTTCTGGTAGAATTCTGCATTGAAACCATCTGGTCCAGGGCTTTTTTTGTTAGGGAGGTTTCTGATGACAGTTTCTAATTCCTCAAGACTTATACGTTTATTTAAACTGTTCACCTGGTCTTAATTTAATTTTGGTATATTGTACTTATCTGAAAAAGTGTCCATTTCTTTCACATTTTCCAATTTTGTGGCATACAGTCTTTTGTAGTAAGATCTGATTATTCTCTGAATTTCCTCTGTGTCTGTTGTTGTGTCCCCCTTTTCATTTCTGATTTTGTTAATTTGCATGTTCTCTCTGCCTTTTGATTAGTTTGGCTAGGCGTTTTTCAATCTTGTTGATTTTCTCCAGGAACCAGATTTTTGTTTTATCAATTCTTTGGATTGTTTTCTGTGTTTCTATTTTGTTGATTTCAGCCCTCATTTTTATTATTTCCAGTCTTCTACTCCTCCCGGGTGAATCTGCTTCTTTTTTTTTCTAGAGCTTTCAGGTGTGCTGTTAAGTCTCTAATATGTGCTTTCTCCGTTTTCTTTATGTGGGCACTTAGTGCTATGAACTTTCCTCTTAGCACTGCTTTCATAGTGTCCCATAGGTTTGGGTATGATGTGTCTTTGTTTTCATTGAATTCAAGGAAAACTTTAATTTCTTTCTTTATTTCTTCCTTGACCCAGGGATGGTTTAGTAGTTGACTGTTCAGTTTCCATGAGTTTGTAGGCTTTCTGGGGTTAGAATTGTTGTTGAATTCTAACTTTATTCCATGGTGATCCGATAGTACACAGGTGGTTACTATAATTTATTTGTATCTATGGATGCTTGCTTTGTTTCCAATTACATAATCAATTTTTGAGAAGGTTCATGTGATGCTGAGAAGAAGGTATATTCTTTCCTATTTGGGTGGAATGTTCTATAGATGTCTGTTAGGTCCATTTGGTTCATTACATCTGATAGTTCTCTGACCTATCCATTGGTGTGAGTGAAGTGTTGAAATCTCCTACTATTAGAGTGTGTGGTTTGATGTATGCTTTCAGTTTTGGTAATGTTTCTTTTACATAAGTGGGTGCTTTTACATTAGGGGCATAGATATTCAGGATAGAGACTTCCTCCTGATACATTGTTCCTGTTATGAGTATAAAGTGTCCATCTCCATCTCTTCTGATTGATTTTAGTTTGAAATCAATTTTGTTAGATATTATTATAGCTTGTTTCTTTGTTCCATTTGATTGGAAAACCTTTTCCCAACCCTTTACTCTGAGGTAGTATCTGTCTGTAAGTTTGAGGTGTGTTTCTTGTAAACAGCAGGATGTTGGGTCCTGATTTCATATCCATTCTATTAACCTGTGCCTTTTTATATGTTAATTGAGTCCATTGATATTAAGTGATATTAAAGACCAGTGGTTGTTAACTCCAGTTATTTTTTTCTGGGGTTAGAGTTTGTGTGTTTTCCTTCTTAGAGTTGTTCTGGTGGAGGGTTGTCAGATGCTTGTTTTTATGGCTGTTGTTGGCTTCCTTGGTTTGTGATTTTCCTTCTAGTGTTTTCTGTAAGGCAGTGTTTGTGGTAACGTATAGTTTAAATCTGTTTTTGTCCTGAAATATCTTGTTTTCTCCATCGATGGTGAATGCAAGCTTTGCTGGATATAGTAGTCTGGGCTTGCATCCATGGTCTCTTAGTGTCTGCAGTATATTTATCCAAGATCTTCTGGCTTTCATGGTTTCCATTGAGAAGTCAAGTGTAATTCTGATAGGTTTCCCTTTATATGTTACTTGACCTTTTTCCCTTGCAGCTCTTGATATTTGTTCTTTATTCTGTATGTTTTGTGTTTGGATTATTATATGGTGAGGGAATTTTTTTTGATCCAGTCTATGTGGTGTTCTGTATGCTTCCTTTACCTTCATAGGAGTATCCCTCTTTAGGTTGGAAAAGTTTTCTTCTATAATTTTGTTGAATATATTTTCTGGGCCTTTGAGTTGTAACTCTTCTCTTTCTTCTACTCCTCTTATTCTTAGGTTTTGTCTTTTCACAGTGTCCCAGATTTCCTGGATGTTTTGTGATAAGAATTTATGGGATTTGTTTTGTTCTTTAATCAGTGGGTTTATTTCCTCTGTAGTATCTTCAGTGTCTTAGACTCTTCCTTCTATCTCTTGTATTCTATTGGTAATACTTGTCTCTGTAGTTACTGTTCATTTACCCAGATTTTCCATATCCAGCCTTCCCTTGGTTTATGTTTTCTTCATTGCCTCCATTTCATTTTTCAAGTCTTGAACTGTTTTCCTTACCTATTTGATTGCTTTTACTTGTTTTTCCTGTTTTCTTGGGTATCTTTGAGTGCTTTATCCATTTCCTCAACCTTTTTGTTTGTCCTCTCTATTTCTTTACAGAAGTTTTTCACATCCTGTTTAAGATCCTCTATTATTTTCATAGTGTTCTGTTTAAAGTTGATTTCTTTTACTTCTTCTGGAGTAGGGTGTTCAATTCTTCTTGTTACATGATCCCTTGATTCTGGTGATGTCATGTTGTCTTTCAGGTTATGGAGGAATTCTTGTAATGGTGCCTGCCCATCTCTTCCTTCAAATGGAGCCAGGAGAGTCTTGGTGTCTTGGTCCAGTCTGCTGTAACTGATTCTCTGGGTAGATCTCCTCAGTGCAGGAGCAGGAATTGTTCCTGTCTGTCTGGATGAAACTCCTCAGCACTGAAACAGGGATACCTGATATTCCAAGGCCACCTCAGACACAAGGGCAGATGTGGGGACAGGGAAGGTTCAAGTGGAAAACAATAGCCCTACAGCAGGAGCTGGGGTAGGGAGGTTGTGCTGTCTTCTGGGATAGTCTGCCCCAGGATAGCACACACTCAGTCATCTGGATGAAACTCCTCAGCACTGAAACAGGGATGCCTTTTATTCCATGGCCACCTCAGACACAAGGGAAGAGGTGGGAGCAGGACAGGGTCAAGTGGGACCCAGAAACCCTGCAGCAGGAGCTGGGGGGTGTGCTCTCTTCTGGGACAGTCTGCTCTGGAATAGCACAAACTCACCAGTCTGGATGAAACTCCTCAGCACTGAAACAGGGATCTTTAATCAGTTTTTTACAGTTCATGGGTCAAATGCATTCTGGTATGAGAGGTCCCTCTATGTGTAGCTTTCTTTGGTTAATTAATAAAGAACTGCTTTGAGCCTATAGTAATGGCAGAACACAACTAAGTGGGGGAAAACTAAGCTGAATGCTGTGAAGAAAGTTGGATTCAGAGAGAAACGATGGAGCCACCTGAAACAAACACTGGGAGCTTTAGTTGGTAAACCACAGCCACATGGAGATATACAGATTGGTAGAAATGGGTTAAATTAATATAAGAGGTAGCCAGTAAGAAGTTAGAGCTAATGGACCAAGCAGTGATTTAACTAATACAGTTTCTGTATGATTATTTCAGGTTTAAGCTAGCTGGGAAGCCAGGAACCAACAAGCACCTCCCTCCCTCTTATAGTTGGCCTATAATCTTTTATTTGTTCATTGATGTGATAGCTTGCGTATGGGATGAATGTGGAGATCCTGTGTGAACTTTGAAGGGAATAGATGCTTAAAAGGTCAAAGCAACCATGAACTCCTGAAGTTCTTGGGAGCTGCAGTCAGAAGAGTTGGTTAGAGTAAACCCCTGTGAGAAGATGATCCTACCCTCAACCACTTGCTGGTTTCCAGTTTCTTAGGAGATTTTTTTCTTCCTACATATTCCAATGCTGTGTGGTCACTCAGTGCCTAAACTTTACCAGAGGCCAAAACAAGTAGGAATCCCTAGTCTTGGAACTGCAGCCTCCAAACTTGGGAGAAATTCCCCTCTTTTCTGTACAGTTAGGTTGCCTTAGACATTTGTTTGTTGTAAGAATAAGTGCTGCAGCTACCTCAGAGCCAGATGACCACTGTATCCTGGTGCAAGTGAGTTAGGCTGAACCCCATCTTCCCATAGTCTGGACTTGAAGTTCCTTGAAAAAAATACAGTCTTTTATCACAATTTATTTTATGTGTATGTGTGTATATTTTCTACACACTACTGAGTGCAGGTATCCATGGAAACCAGCGATGTAGTGTCTCTGGAGTTACAGGAGACTGTAATCTGCTCTTGTGGGCACTAGAAACCCAGTTCAGGTCTCCTGCAAGCACAGAAGGTGCTCATGCACTTTTAACACCTAAGCCATCTTTCAAACACATAAGCCATCCTAAATTCAAAAATTGCTGCCATTAAAATGTATGCTTTCTCATGTATGTGCATCAGGTCACTCAGCAAGGAGCTTAAAATGCTGATTCCAATGCACAGAACAGTAGACCATGGGCATGCAATCCCTGGGGTGGAATTTAGGGATCCATTCTTTAACAAGAGCTCTATGGAGTTTTCTAGAGAGTCAAAACTGTACAGCAGAGGATGCAGAAATTGTGGATCAGCACACTCTGCAGTGTTTTATTGGACTTTTAATAGCTGCATGTTTGTTTCTCAAGGAGAAAGTATATATAGAAAAGCATTTATTATCTCCCTGCTCCTGATCTACCTTAAATGTCAGAAGGAGTTGTAGATGAAGGCCAAGATCTATGCCTGGAGAATATTTTCTAAACTTCGCTTGTGCTAGGAGATTTCCACAGGAATTTGAGTCTTAGGCTTGAGACTGTTTAAATTTTTCCGTATAGGGCCAGTTAGTAAATATTTTTGGTTTTGATGGGCACTGTAAAATATTCTATCATACCATAATTTTACACAAATACACACACACACACACACACACACACACACACACACACACATTGTTTCTTAAAAAAGAATAGAACCAAATCATATCACATAGGTTTATAAAAGAATAAAATGTCAAGAAAGGCAGGCACAGAGTGGAGCTCAGTTCCTATGAGCAGTGTACTGACTCCTCACTGAGCCCAGGGCCATAATCCATGTGTATAATTCTTTGATCTGTCCTTGAACTCATGGTCCTATTTAATGTCTGCCAGCAGTGTTCTCTAGGGAGAGCATCTTAAAGAAGTCTCCTGGTTATTTTCTTGGCACCTGCACAGCATCCTGCTATAGGACTGGTGGAGTTCAGATGCTGTAACACAGTTTTTACTATGTTACCATTAGGGTAGTGGAAACCACTTTGTACTTTTTCACTCCCATTCTCATTTTGTTATCTCACCATGCCAGAACTCAACAGCACTGAGTTGATCCCTCAGTAATTATTATGTTGTTCCACTTACCACGTGATACAGCTTCAAGTATCATGGGCTCAAATTCAGAGTAAAAGCAAGCTTGTGTTTGTATGTGTGGGAGAGTGTGAACAAAGATATGTAGAGAGAGTCAGGCAGAGACAGGAAGGTGATAAATACTGCTCTCTTTGTAGTACAGGTGGAGTTGCCTACTTGTTCTATAGTGGAATTCTCCTTCTTCCCGCCAAACACATGTCTGTCCACATCCAATGTTTATCTGTAGTCCTTATTCTCTACATCAGAGATTCTTGGAGTTTTTTCTCCTCACAATCTCCTTTACTTACAAAATTTTCAGATGACCTAGGTATAGTAGTATATACAATAAGAGAAAACATAAGATATTTACTGATGATAAAACATAAGGTTATTTTAAATAATTTTGAGGTATATGCATAATTTTACTATTGATTAATTTTCATTCTGATAATGTGGACATAATTTGTTTATTTTTACATGAAGTATTAATTCTGGAACAAATCTTGACAAATATGGGATATAAAGCATCTCCCATGTTTTTCTTAGAGTTCATCTATATTTTGTTTTGTAATAATTGTGCTGAGAATGCTGATTCACATGCATGGACAGAATAGCAAAAGTGTATATAGGGACATTTCTTAAATTCCTGAAAATTCTTACTTAATGTCAAATGAAATTTAATTTAATGATTTTTTTTCTGTGTATCTGCATGTGAATGTACATGAAGTTCAAGTCAGGAACTCAAATAGCAAATCTTTTCTTTTTCTTTTTTTAATTGATTTTTATTGAGCTCAACATTTTTCTCTGCTCTCCTCCCTGCTTCTCCCTTCCCCTTCAGCCCTCCCCCAAGATCCCCATGCTACCAATTTACTCAGGAGATCTTGTCTTTTTTCTACTTTCTACTTCCCCTGTATGTCTCTCTTAGGGTCTTCATTGTGGTCTAGGTTCTCTGGGTTTGTGATTTGTGGGCTGGTTTTCTTTGTTTTATATTTAAAAACCACTAATGAATGAGTACATGTGATAATTGTCTTTTTGAGTCTAGCTTACCTCACTCAAAATGATGTTTTCTATCTCCATCCATTTCCCTGCAAAATTCAAGATGTTATTTTTTTTCTGCTGTGTAGTACTCCATTGTGTAAATGTATCACATTTTCCTTATCCATTCTTCAGTGGAGGGGTATTTAGGTTGTTTTCAGGTTCTGGCTATGACAAACAGTGCTGCTATGTATATATTTGAGCCCATGTCCTTGTGGCACAATTGAGCATCCTTTGGATATATACCCAAAAGTGGTATTATTGGGTCTTGAGGAAGATTGTTTCCCAATTTTCTGAGAAACCACCATTCTTAAAAATCAAAGATTTTGTAATAGTATAAAGATAACTACCTTCATAGTTATACACTGAAGAAGGCTGATAGATTAATATTAGAAGTCTCTGTTTATGTAAATAAATTTACTATTTCTAGAGGAGCAGAAAGCATCCTTTGTACAATAAAATCTTTGCAGTGTATAACATGCTCATCTTCCATCTGAACAAGGTATTTTGGGCATCATTTTCCAGTACTGCTTGGTGTGAGGGCCTGCACAGAATGAGGTAAATATATATGGTGCTCAGAACCAAGGCAGCACTGAAGTGTGCACAGCATGGGTGAGCACTGCCAACAGTGCTTCAGAATCTTTGCATATTTTGTTTTGAACTAACTTTCCTTGATTGTGCCTTCAGAAACCTTTCTCTGTTGTCAGAAAGTCCACCACTCCCACATTCAGTGAGGGAGCCCTCAGAGAGGGTGTGAGCTATGGTCACAAAACTGTCATCTGAGCAACTGCCTTCCCCCTAGTAGAGCTCTTTCTATCTTGGGAAGTCTCTTGGTCCCCTTCTCTGAAGGGTCCAGAGGGCATCTGTTGTCGGGGTATGAGAAAAGAAAACTCGTTAAAACTTTACCTCTTGCAAATACAGTCACAAAGGATGGTTATTCTTGATGAATGGTACAAACATATTATGGTATTGATATCTTTGCCTATAAGTGAAAAATGGCCAAGAGCGAAGAGGCCAGTGGCGCAAAAGAAAGCCTTGTGCATGTACTTCCATTTTTTAGTAATGTTTCTCATTAGTTACCTTTTCAAGCACATGTAAACTTCCTTCCTATGAAATTTCCCTGGCAACACTCACATTCCTGTAAGTTACAAGTGTTATTACACACTAAAAATAACTTTTAAATAAAGAGGTTCAGAGGAAAATATTCACAACATCACCATTCTTTTTTTCTCTGAAGATATAAACAGCCTTAATTTTTTTCATTCTTCTTAATTACTTTTTTTTGCTTTCATGTATGTCTTTTCATCACGTCTCATCATGTGTATGCCAGAAGAGGATTCTCTAGACTTGGTCAAAGGGCAGTTCTACAAATAGGTATTAAATGAATATTTCTTTTATGTCCATCATTAATTACTAATCGCCACTCATATCTTAGCCATTCTAATCCCTGGTTTAACTAGATATCCTCTTGCTATTGTTTATAAGGCAATACCAAATGTATACACGAAGGGTGTTTCAGGAACAAAAAGAAAAAGAATAAGAATCAATAATTGAAAACACACAAGGAAACACAATCAGTAACCTGTAACTTTGGCAAAAGGCTTGAAGGCATGATGATAACTTACAGGAAAACTAAAATTGGTTATATTGAGGTATAGTGGTTGTTTGGGAGGTCCTTCTGTCTGTGTGCTGCTTTTCTTGGTTAACGAATAAAGAAACTGCCTTGGCCTGTTGATAGGGCAGAGCTTAAGTAGGTGGAGAAGATGGAAATGAATGCTAGGAGAAAGACGGGTGGAGTCAGTGAGACACCATGGATCTGCCCAAGTCTGACATGCTGAATTTTTGCTGGTAAAAGAACCTGCATGTGGCAATATACAGATTAATAGAAATGGGTTAAATTAATATAAGAGTTAGCCAATAAGAAACTAGAGCTAATGGGCCAAGCAGTATTTTAATGAATACAGTTTCTGTGTGGTTATTTCAGTTCTGGGTTGCAGGAACGAACAAGCAGCCCCTCCTCTTATATAGTGGCATTGACTTCCCTGTAAGAAAGGCATTTAAAGATTGTAAGCATTTGCTATTCAGCATGATCTTGCATGTGCAGCTTTAACTTTGAATCCCTAATGCATGTCATTAATTCATAAGACATTTGTTCAATGAAATATAGATAGCATATAATTAAGGGAGCCACACTAATACAATATTGTATGTTCTGTACTTTCCAAACATGTATTTAACAATAGATTTAAATATGAAAAGTAACTTTTTTTTTTGCAAAAAACCGTCAATTATTCACATAACTCAAGAGAAACAGAAAAATTAATAAATTTATAAAAATTAATATTTTTCTCTCCTAGTATAACTAATACACCTTCTTAATGAGTCCTATTTTGGGGTTTCAATGTAGAATTCATGGGAATCCTGGTTTTACCTGAAGTACAGAGGAGAGTTGCCTGAATCCTATACCATAGCCAGATGATTTTCTAGCACTTTAAACTTTCTCTTCCCAGGATTGCCTCAGTGGCACTTTTGGGATCCTTTACACACATATCAGCAATCATCCCTTCTCAGGCTACCATTGACCATCCCCTGGGCATTACACAGCTGACATTGTGAATGGGACAACATTAGCCTTCTGCATAGGAGGCTCCAGAAGGCTGCAGAAACTGAGTTTGTATGCAGGACGGTATAGACTCAGACACAGCAGCCATGACTCAGACCACTAAGAAGGGCTCCAAGGGGCTTGACAACAGATGGATAGCAGGATGATTCTACTAAAATATGGAAGTCAGGAGAGGATTCTCTAGCCTTGGTCTAAAAGGAGTGCTGCAAACAGGTATTACATTAATATTTCATTCATGTCCATCACTAATTACTTATTATTCATATCATAGCCATTCTAATCTCTGGTTTAAAGCCAGAATGGTTAAATTTGAGTTTTCTGCTTCAACTTGTAGTTCCTGTAAAAATTTTAGAAAATTGCTTACTTTCTTTTTACTTAAGATTCCATCTATATTACATCAATAATAAGGTAATCATGTAGAGGTTCTATTAAGGATAATATGAGTTCACTTTTATGAGATGGATATTGAGTGGTACATGGTGATCAATATAGAACTTTGTTTAGGAACTATTCAGCAGCTAAAAATGATTGTGTACATACCACAATTATATAGGTGATTAACTTGTAGGAAGTTCACAAAATTGTAACTAGAAATATAATTTAAAAGTGCGTTCACCCATGGAGACGGTGGGACAGAACTAATGGGAGATCACCAACTCCAGTTGGAATGGGACTGATGGAACATGCGACCAAACCGGACTCTCTGAATGTGGACGACAGTGGGGACTGACTGAGAAGCAAAGGACAATGGCGCTGGGCTCTGATTCTTCTGCATGGACAGGCTGCATGTGGGAGCCTTCTCAGCTTGGTCAATCACCTTCCTGGACCTGGGGGGAGTTGGAAGGACCTTGGTCTTAACATAGAGTAGGGAACCCTGATGGCTCCTTGGCTTCGAGAGGGAGGGAGGGGGGTATGGGTGGAGGGGATGGGAGGGAAGGGGGAGGAGGAGGGGAGGAGATGGAAATTTTTAAATATAAAAAAATAAACCATAAAAAAAGAAAAAAAATAAGGTTTAAAGAACCAAAAAAAGTAGAAATGTATTGTACCCTAGATATACATTATAGGATTTTAACTTATAGACCTTTTACTTTTTTGTGTGTTAAATTTACATTGAGATTTTTGCTTTGGATAGTCAATGATAATTTATTTTATCATTTTTATAGCATGTCTTGTAAGATGTGCTATCCATCTTATATATTCATTTACTTCCACTAGTTTTAAAAATAAATATTTATTTTTACTTCTGTCTCTGTGCACTGTATACATGTGTGTGAATGTCACATATGTGCAGTGGTCACAAAGATCTGAAGAGAGTGTCTGGGTTTTTGGAGCTGGAGTTACTGCATTGTGATTCATTTGACATGGGTGCTGGGGATAGAACTCCAATCCTTTGGAAAGCCAGCCAGAGTTCTTAGCTGCTGAATCATGTCTCCATCTCTCCCACTACTTTCTTTATAAGCAATGATCTATGCACACTGTATATTTTCTCAGTGTGAATGTGTTGGATGGTTCAGACTATCACAAAGGCATGAAGATAAAAGATGAGTTCCCATAGCCCATGAATTTGAGTTGTTTCTTCTGACACCATCTTGTCCCCAGGGCAACACATGCTCAACATGGTGATATCCTCTTACAGGGTCTCATGGAAAATGATACTTATAAATATCTAAGCTGCTGTCCTATCAAAGGCCAAGGCAGTTTCTTTATTAACCAATGAAAGTAACACATAGACAGATGACCCTCCTCCATCATTTCCCTGGGTCATCTGTCTATGTGTTAAATAAAGAAACTGCCTTGGCCCTTTGATAGGAAAGAAAATTAGGTAGGTGGAGTAGACAGAACAGGATGCTTGGAGGAAGAAGGCAGTGGGGCAGTCACCATGACTCTCCTCTCCAAGACAGACACAGGTTAGGATCTTTCCCGGTAAGCCACCACCTCGTGGTGCTACACAGATTACTAAATACGGGTTAAAGCAAAATGTGAGAATTAGCCAATAAGAGGCCGAAACTAATGGGCCAGGCAGTATTTAAATGAATACAGTGTCCATGTAATTATTTTGGTTAAAGCTAGCTGGCGACCAGGAGCTGGGCAGCAGGAAGCAGCCTGCTGCTCCTTCTACAATTGGCACTCTAATGTGATGAACTAAATCCACTTAAAAACCTTAGAGGGCTTTAAAAAAAAGGGAAAGAGAGTTCAACACAGCTTTTTGCTGTTTGCTTGGATGTGATATAGAGAGATTTCCTGATTCAGCAATAGTGGCAGAAAAAAAGCCATGCCAGCCATTTTAAAACATGGCTTCCTGGGCCCTGGCACTGGTGAAAACTCTGGCTGAGGAGCATTTCTGGGCCCACTCTGAGTCAGGAACAAAGTAGCTGAGACCATGCCTGTGGCTCAGCTCTTCCTGCCTAAGTAGGCAGTGGGATCAGGTCTACTAGAAAGTGGCAGTTTTGAAATACCAGTTTCTGGGTTGTGTCCCCATTGTGATCTCTGTCTGGCTCCTGCAAGTGACAGAGTCTTTGAATGGAGCATTTGGAGTAAAGTGCTATGATTTGTTTGATGGCAACTAGGCTCGCTGTGTGCCTAAAAGGGGATCATTGCGTGCCTTGGCTCAGAGACACAAGGAGCTCCGCCATGCTAGTGGTGCAATGTGCAAGGCTCAGAGGCACAAGTGACTCTGCCTGTGGGACTGGGTGTGGCAAGCAGACACTACCTGTTTTTGACCTAGGAATGTCACAGCTTAGATTCTTAAGCGCTTAGCGATTTAATGGTACAAATCAAAAATGCTCCTGGATAGTAAAAACTTACAGATTCACCATAGGACAGATAGAGACAAAAAAGATCTGTTAATGAGTCACAATGTTGGATGAATGTACATAGGCTTGGGAGAGAGAAGAAAAAGAATATAGAAAATAAAGTTAATGCCTTAAAAAAGGTAAAATCTTTAAAGAGACAGAATGAAGTAAACTGATAGAGGATAAATAAGCCACATAAAAATTGAAACTTCATAGAGAGTTTAGATTTTGTATATTGTATTTTCTTTGAATTTTTTTGACTGTGAAGGAACTAAGTACAGAGAGACATTTCATTATGTGGGCTGCCAAGCTAAACCAGAATGGATATCATAAGGGTATTATGATTTCAAAATTTGGATGTAAGGTTATGATGCTTTGGAAAAGTTCTTCTTTTGTTTTCACAGAGGATGAGACCCTGTGAATTGCTTCTATCCCAATATGGTATGATAGACCACACCCTCCTGAAAGGTTGCTGTGAACACCTTCAAAAAGTTACTTTGCTCAACTGCCGACTCAGATGAACCTAACAGACAAGTTATACCATGGAAGACCTAAATAACAGCGCCCCCATACAGCAGGAAGCAGTTTGGAGAGAAAAAAAACTGAGCCCATATTCCCAAATATTGCTTATGAATGTTCTTTTATATTTAAAGGGGGATATGACAGACATATGAATAATTTACATTGGTATAAATTTTGCTTTATTGGTATAAAGTTAAGGTTAATTTATATATATATATATATATATATATATATATATGTGTGTGTGTGTGTGTGTGTGTGTGTGTGTGTGTGTGTGTGTGTGTGTTTGCTCTTGATGGAGGTATTGTGATTGTGTAGGTCATTTAAAAATGTAATGTATAGCTGGACTGTTCTGGTGCACGCCTTTAATCCCAGCACTCGGGAGGCAGAGGCAGGCGGATCTCTGTGAGTTTGAGACCAGCCTGATCTACAAGAGCTAGTTCCAGGACAGGCTCTAAAGCTGCAGAGAAACCCTGTCTCGAAAAAACAAAAGAAATGTAATGTATAATTAGGAAATATAGGTTGTTAATGGATAATCATCAATAATATTCAAGCTTGCAGTCATGTTATTTGGATTTTCTAGATATCTAGAGATATATTTCAGTTAGATAGGCATTCCCAATATCTTTCAAAGACTACAGAATATGGCATTTATTGTTTTAATAACTTAGGGCTTTTCATGACAATGAGACATGTCTGCTCCTGGCAGCACCAATCTACTTCAAGAGGAAGATAGGCATCAAAGAAATTCCTTATGGAGTTAGGTAGCCATTTGGGCAAGAAACTGCTCTTGCCTGAACTATTGCATAAACTGGACACAAGGAACCCACAGAAAAAGGACTGCTGAACTTGCCTAAAGGTGAGATGGTCTTTCAGGGTTCCTGATTCATGAAAGAGTCTGAGAGACATTCTGAAGGACACAGCATATAGTGATTGAACTGTCTTTGAAATTTCCTGCTTCATGGAAATGTCTCTGGATACTATGGGTCTGTAGGCTGAAGATTGATGCCCCAAAGGTACAAAAGAACTTTGGGTAACTATCCAGGCAGCGAGATGTCTCTGTCATTTCTAGAGTTTGTAAGTTTCTTATTTCTTGTTTACTTAGGTAATATTATATCCTTTTGGAGTCTTTGATGGAATTGAAGAATAGATAGTTATAGTTTTCCTTAGTTATGATAAAAGATAAAGTAGATCTAAATATTGTGACTGTAATTCTTGCTTGATAACTTTTTTGTTATATGTAATTTTACTATGTTAAAGTTAAAGCCTTTCTTTTTTGTTTAAACAGAAAAAAGGGAAATGATGGAGGAGGGTCATTTGTCTATGTGTTACTTTCATTTGTTAACAAAGAAACTGCTTTGGCCTGTGATAGGACAGAAGCTTAGATAGGCGGAGTAGACAGAACAGAATGCTGAGAAAAAGGCAATGAGACAGATGCCATGCCTCTCTCCTCAGAGACAACGCAGGTTAAGATCTTTCCCAGTAAGCCACCACCTCGTGGTGCTACACACATTAATAGAAATGGGTTAATCAAGATTTGAGAGTTAACCAGTAAGAGGCTAGAGCTAATGGGCCACGCAGTGTTTAAAAGAATACAATTTATGTGTTGTTATTTAGAGGCATAAGCTAGCAGACTGCCAGGAGCTGGGCAGCAGGAATGCAGCCTGCTTCTCCTTCTACAGCAAGGACCTTGAAACGCCATAGAGTTGTGGCAAAAAACTTCTCCATATTCATTAGCAAATTAAAGACCCATGTGGTCAGAAAAAGAGAAATATATAGTAAAAAGAGATTCAAAGAGTAAGAAAACCTCTAAATGGTTTACAGTGTGTCAAAAATATATACAGGCTAAAGGTTAAAGTTCTCAGAGTAAGAAAGAAAGAAAGAAGGAAAGAAATAAGAAAGGAAGGAAGGAAGGAAGGAAGGAAGGAAGGAAGGAAGGAAGAAAGAAAGTAGTTGGTTGTGGTGGTTTATGCTGGTAGGATTTGCCTGGGAGTCAGTGATAGACAGATCTTTGTGAGTTCAAGGACAGCCTGGTCTACAGAGTTATTTCAGGAAATGATATACAGAGAACCTGTCTCAAAAAGTAAAAGTAAAAATAAAAGAAATAGAGGTTAAAATAAAGCCACATAAAGATGGAAAATACACAGAGAATCTTGATACTGTATGTTATTATGCTCTCTTTGAATTGTTTGAATGTTGAGGAAGGAGCAACAGCTACTAAAAGACATTTGCTTATAAATACTGCAGAATTAATCCAAGATAGGTATTTTGAAAATACCTTGGCTTCAAAATTGAAGTCAAAAGGTATGTTACATTAGAGAAGAGATTTTGCTTTTATTTCCATAGAAAAGGTGAGGCTCTGGCTTTACTCAGAGTTTAAAAAAATCAGCTTTGATCAAGGAAGACCCTGAGAAATCTCAGGCAGGAATAGATGGCCCAGATGTCTGAGTTCTGCATTCAGAACAGGTTCAAGACTGCTGCCTAAGATGATCAAGACTCAAAGGATACTTCAGTCAGGAGTTGTTCATAACTCTAAATTTTCTTTAGGTCTCCATAAGATTATCAGTACCCACAACCAGCTGGAAGTAGCTTGGAATAGTATGCCAACATTCCCAAAAAAATGGACTATGGATATTTTCATTTTTTTAAAGAAAAAGAGGGGAAAGTGGTTTGGAAGAATTGTCTGTAATATGTCAATCATGTCTTAAATAAATGCTGATTGGCCAGGCAGGAAGTATAGGTGAAAAAAAAAACAGACAGGAAGTAGAAATGATACAATGGGAACAGGAGAATTCTGGGAAGGAGGAAATTGATTCTTCCCACTCTTGCCAAGACCACCAAAGCAGCAGAATGTGTTCTGCCCCACTGAAAAAGGTACTGAGTCACATGGCTAAAACAGATCAGAAAAATGGGTTAATCAAGATGTGAGAGTGAGCCAGTAAGAGGCTAGAGCTAATAGGCCAAACAGCTTTATAACGTTTTTTTCTTCATCAGTTTTTTATTAAAAATTTCCATCTCCTCCCTTCCTCCTCCCCCTTACTTCCCCTCCCTTCCATCCATACCCCCACTCCCTCCCTCTCCAGGCCAAAGAGTAGTCAGGGTTCCCTTCACTATGTTAAGTCCAAGGTCCTCCAAACTCCCCCGGTCCAGGAAGGTGAGCAACCAAACTGACAAGGCTCAGACAGAGCCCATCCATGCCGTAGAGTCCAAGCCCATCGCAATTGTCCTTGGTTTCTCAGTCATCCTCCACCGTCAGCCACATTCAGAGAGTCCAGTTTGGTTGCATGTTCCATCAGTCCCATTCCAACTGGACTTGGTGATCTCCAGTTAGTTCTGTCCCACCGTCTCAGTGGGTGAATGAACCCCTCAGGGTACTGACTTTCTTGCTCATGTTCTCCCTCCTTCTGCTCCACATCAGGACCTTGGGAGCTCAGTCAGGTGCTCCAATGTGGAACTCTGTCTCTATATTCCATCCATTGCCAGGTGAAGGTTCTATGGTGATATGCAAGATATCCATGAGTATGGCTATAGCATCTGGCCTTTTCTGGCTCCCTCTCCTCAGCTGAACAAGGAAATAGCTGGGGGCATCTTCCTGGAAACCAGGGAAGCCCTCGAGAGTCAAGTCTCTTGACAGCTCTAAGATGGCTCCCTTAATTAAGATATATGCTTCCCTGCTCCCATATCCACCCTTCCTATATCCCAAGTATCCAATACCCCCAAGTTCTCCCCATCCTCCCCTTCACGCTTTTCACTCCCCATCTCCCCTTGCCCCCATTGCAGCCCACACCCAAGTTCCCAATTTTTGCCCGGCAATCTTGTCTACTTCCAATATCCAGGAGGATAACTTTATGTTTTATTTGTGTTCATCTTCTTACTATCTTCTCAAGGATCATGAATTAAAGACTCGATGTCCTTTAATTATGGCTAGAAATCGATTATAAGTAAGTACATCCCATGTTCATCTTTTTGGGTCTGGGTTACCTCACTCAGAATAGTGTTTTTTATTTCCATCCATTTGCATGCAAAATTCAATATGTCATTGTTTTTTACCGCTGAGTAGTATTCTAACATGTATATATTCCACAGTTTCTTCATCCATTCTTCCACTGAAGGGCATCTAGGTTGTTTCCAGGTTCTGGCTATTACAAATAATGCTGCTATGAACATAGTTGAGCAAATGCTTTTGTAGTATAATTGGGCATCTCTTGGGTAAATTCCCAAAAGTGGAATTGCTGGGTCCTGGGGTAGGTTGATCCCGAATTTCCTGAGAAACTGCCACACTGCTTTCCAAAGTGGCTGCACAAGTTTGCATTCCCACCAGCAATGGATGAGTGTACCCCTTACCCCACAACCTCTCCAGCAAAGGCTATCATTGGTGTTTTTGATTTTATCCAACCTGACAGGTGTAAGATGGTCAAAGTTGTTTTGATTTGCATTTCCCTGAGAGCTAAGGAGGTTGAGCATGATCTTAAGTGTCTTTTGGCCATTTGGATTTCTTCTGTTGAGAATTCTCTGTTCAGTTCAGCACCCCATTTCTTAAATGCGTTAATTAGCATTTTAAAGTCTAGTCTCTTGAGTTCCTTACATATTTTAGAGATCAGACCTTTGTCAGTTGCAGGGTTGCAGAAGATCCTTTCCCAGTCAGTAGGCTGCCCTTTTGTCTTAGTGAGAGTGTCCTTTGCTTTACAGAAGCTGCTCAGCTTCAGAAGGTCCCATTTATTCAATGTTGCCCTTAATGTCTGTGCTGCTAGGATTATATGTAGGAAATAGTCCTCTGTGCCCATTTGTTGTAGAGTGCTTCCCACTTTCTCCTCTATCAGGCTCAGTGTGTTCAGATTAATATTGAGGTCTTTAAACCATTTGTACTTGAGTTTTGTGCATGGTGATAGATATGGATCTACTTTCATTCTTCTACAGGTTAACTTCTAGTTATGCCAGCACGATGTGTTGAATATGCCCTCTTTCTTCCATTGTGTATCTTTGGCTCCTTTATCAGAAATCAGGTGTTCATAAGTTTGTGGTTTAAGATCTGAGACTTCTATTTGATTCCATTTGTCGAATTCTCTGTTTTTATGACAATACCAAGCTCTTTTCAACACTGTAGCTCTGTAATAGAGTTTGAAGTCAGGGAAGGTAATGCCTCCAGAAGTACCTTTACTGTATAAGGTACTTTATTGGCTATCCTGGGTTTCGTGTTTTTCCATATAAAGTTGATTACTGTACTCTCAAGTTCTGTGAATAATTTTGTTGGGACCTTGATGAGGATTGCATTGAATCTATAGATTGCTTTTGGTAGAATTGCCATTTTTAATATGTCGATCCTCCCAATCCAGGAGCAAAGGAGATCCTTCCATTTTCTGGTATCTTCTTCAATTTCTTTCTTCAAAGACTTAAAATTCTTGTCAAATAAATCCTTTACTTCCTTGGTTAGAGTTACCCCAAGATATTTTATGCTATTTGTGGCTATCGTGAAAGGTGATACTTCTCTGATTTCCCTCTCTGCTTCCTTGTTCTTTGTGTATAGGAGGGCAACTGATTTTTGGGGGTTGATCTTGTATCCTGCCATGTTACTGAAGGAGTTTATCAGCTGTAGGAGTTCTTTGGTGCAGATTTCATGGTAGCTTATGTACACTATAATATCATCTGCAAATAATGAAAGTTTAACTTCTTCCTTTATATTTGAATGCCATTGATCCTCTTATGTTGTCTTATTGCTATTGCTAGAACTTCAAGTACTATATTGAAGAGATAAGGAGAGAGTGGACAACCTTGTCAGGTTCCTGAATTTAGTGGGATGGCCTTGAGTTTCTCTCCATTTAATTTGATGTTAGCTGTCGGCTTGCTGTATATAGCCTTTATTATATTTAGGAATGACCCTTGTATCACTAATCTCTCCAAGACCTTTATCATAAAGAGGTATTGAATTTTCTCAAATGCGTTTTCAGCATCTAATGAGATGATCATATGGTTTTTTACCTTCAGTTTATTTATTTGATGGATTACATTAATAGATTTTCATATGTCAAAACAGCCCTTCATCTCTGGGATGAAGCCTACTTGATCGTAGAGGATAATTTTTCTAATGTGTTCTTGTATTCGGTTTGCCAGTATTTTATTGAGAATATTTGCGTCAATGTTCATGAGTGAGATTGGCCTGTAATTCTCTTTCTTGGTTGAGTCTTTGTGTGGTTTAGGTATCAGGGTCACTGTAGCTTCATAGAAGGAATTTGGCAGTGACTCTTGTGTTTCTATATTATGAAATACCTTAAGGAGTATAGGTATTAGGTCTTCTTGGAAGTTCTGGTAGAATTCTGCATTGAAACCATCTCTTCCTGGGCTCTTTTTGGTAGGGAGGTTTCTGATAACAGTTTCTAATTCTTCACTTCCTGACTAACAGGAATATTTAGGTTGTTTACCTGGTCCTGGTTTAACTTTGGTATATGGTACTTATCTAAAAAATGTTCATTTCTTATTCATTTTTGAATTTTGTGGCATACAGGCTTTTGTAGTAAGATCTAATGATTCTCAGAATTTCCTCTGTGTCTGTGGCTATGTCTTCCTTTTCATTTCTGATCTTATTAATTTGCATGTTGTTTCTCTGCCGTTTGATTAGTTTGGCTAGGGGCTTGTCAATCTTGTTGATTTTCTCCAAGAACAAGCTTTTTGTTTCATTGATTCTTTGGATTGTTTTTTGTGTTTCTATTTTGTTGATTTCTGCCCTCAGTTTGATTATTTCCAGTCTTCTACTCCTCTTAGCTGAGGCTCCTTCTTTTTTTCTAGAGCTTTCAGGTGTGCTGTTAAGTCACCCATGAGTCTTTCTCTGTTTTCTTTAAGTGGCACTTAGTGCTATGAACTTTCCTCTTCTCACTGCTTTCATAGTGTCCCATAGGTTTGAGTATGTTGTGTCTTTGTTTTCATTAAATTCAAGAGAGATTTTAATTTTTTTTCTTTATTTCTTCCTTGACCCAGGTGTGGTTCAGTAGTTGACTGTTCAGTTTCCATGAGTTTGTAGGCTTTCTTTGGGTAGCATTGTTGTTGATTTCTAATTTTAATCCATGGTGATCCGATAAGACACAGGTGGTTACTAATATTTTTTTGTATCTGTGGAAGTTTGCTTTGTTACCAAGTATGTGGTCAATTTTTGAAAAGGTTCCATGAGCCACAGAGAAGAAGGTATAGTCTTTCCTATTTGGGTGGAACATTCTATAGATATCTGTTAAGTCCATTTGGTTCATTACCTCCATTAAGTCTTTCAATTCTCTGTTAGTTTTCTCTCTGATTGACTTGTCCATTGGTGAGAGAGTAGTGTTGAAGTCTCCTATTATTAATGTGTGTGGTTTGATGGCTGCCTTGAGTTCTAGTAATGTTTCTTTTACATAAGTGGGTGCTTTTATATTAGGGGCATAGATATTCAGGATTGAGACGTCATTCTGAAGGATTTTTCCTGTTATGAGTATAAAGTGTTCCTTTCCATCCCTTCTGATTGACTTTAGTTTGAAGTCAACTTTGTTAGAAATTAGTATGGCCACACCGGTCCGTTTGCATGATAAACCTTTTCCCAACCTTTTATTCTGAGTACATGTCTGTCTTTGTTGTTGAGGTGTGTTTCTTGTAAACAGCAGAATGTTGGATCCTGTTTTCGTATCCAATCTCTTAGCCTGTGCCTTTTTATAGGTGAAATGAGTCCATTGATATTCAGTGATATTAATGACCAGTTGTTGTTAACGCTGGTCATTTTTTTGTAGTATAGTTTGTGTGTTTCCCTTCTTCTAGTTGTGCTGGTGAAGGGTCTCTAGATGCCTGAGTTATTGTGGGCATTGTTTGACTCCTTGGTTTGTGATTTTCCTTCTATTACTTTCTGCAAGGCTGAATTTGTGGCTACGTATTGTTTACATCTGTTTTTGTACTGGAATATCTTGTTTTCTCCATTGATGGTGAATGCTAGCTTTGTTGGGTATAATAGTCTGGTCTTGCATCCATGTTCCCTTATTGTCTGTAGTACATCTATCCAAGACCTTCAGGCTTTCATGGTTTCCAGTGAGAAGTCAGGTGTAATTCTGTTAGTTTTCCCTTTGTATGTTACTTGACCTTTTTCCTTTGCAGCTCTTAATATCTGTTCTTTATTCTGTATGTTTTGTGTTTGATTATTATATGGCGTGGGGATGCTTTCTTTTGATCCAGTCTATTTGATGTTTTGTAGGTTTCTTGTAGCTTCATAGAAATATCCTTCTTTAGGTTGGAGAAATTTTTTTCTATAATTTTGTTAATATATTATCTGGGCCTTTGAGTTGTAATTCTTCTCCTTCTTCTACCCCAATTATTCTTAAGTTTGGTCTTTTCATGGTGTCCCAGATTTCCTGGATGTTTTGTGTTAAGAATTTGTTGGATTTGTTTTGTTCTTTAATCTGTGATTTTATTTCCTCTGTAGTATCTTCAGAGTCTGAGATTCTTTCTTCCATCTCTTGTATTTGGTTGGTAATACTTGTCTCTTAAGTTTCTGTTTATTTACTCAGAATTTCCATTTCCAGTCTTCCCTCGGATTGTGTTTTCCTCATTACCTCCATTTTATTTTTCAGGTCTTGTACTGTTTCCCTTACCTATTTGATTGCTTTTTCTTGTTTTTCTAGGGTATCTTTGTGAGATATATTTATTTCATCTACTTTTTTGTTTGTTATCTCCATTTCTTTATGGCAGATTTTTACCTCTATTATTTTCATGAAGTAGTGTTTAAGGTCGATTTCTTCTATTTCTTCTGGAGTAGGGTGTTCAATTCTTGTTGTTTCAGGATGACTGGATTCTGGCAATGATATGTTGCCTTTCGGGTTGTTGGAGGAGTTCTTGCATTGGCGCCTGCCCATCTCTTCCTTCAAATGGAGCTAGGAGAGCCTTGGTGACTTGTTTCAATCCTTGCTCTGACTGAATCTGGGTGGATCTTCTCAGTGCCAGGGCAGGAGCTATTCCTTGAGGCACAATCTGAAGGAGCCCGCACTCCCTTGCAGGGCTCCTCAGACCTTCCTGGAGGCCAGCCTCTTCCCCCTCTGGTTTGGTGGCTTTGGTACAGGGTCAGGACACTTGAATACACTAGGGAAGGCCATCCAGATGGTACTCCACATCACTGAATCAGGGATTCCTTGTAGCTGAGGGACACCTCCCAGATGTGTCTTATGGTTTTAAAATCTGGTGTCTTTGCTCCCAGATGTGTCTTCTTGTATGAATATCCGGTGTCTTTGCTCCCAGATGTGTCTTCTGGTCCTCCTAGATGTGTCTTCTGGTACTGCCAGATGTGTCTTCTGGTCTTAATGTCCATTGTCTTTGCTGGCCAGGGAGATCTGGAGAGGGCCTACCTTGCCGCAGGCAGGCTAATGAAACAAAGAAGCTCCTGCCCGCCGGTTGCACTCCCTAAGCAGTCCCAGCGCCCTGCTTGGGCTGAGCTGGAGATGTTATGTACCCGAAGAGGGGAGGTAGAAGGGGCAGTTTTTCTGGGTGCAAGCTGGGTGGGGTCGGAAGATGGAGGCAGTAGCTAGTGAGACTAGCCCCAGCCGGAAGACTAGAGCAGGTTTGGTCTTTTTATTGTGTCTCAGATTTCCTGAATGTTTTGTGATGAGAATTTGTTTGATTTGCTGATTTCTTTGATCAGTGCGTTTATTTTCTCTATGGTATTTTCAGAATCAGAGATTATTTCTTCTATCTCTTGTATTCTTTTGGTTATGCTTGTTACTGTAGTCTCTATTCATTTACCTAGATTTTCCATATCCGGTTGGCCCTCAGTTTGTGTTTTCTTCCTTGCCTCCATTTCAGTTTTCAAGTCTTGAACTCTTTCCATTATCTGTTTGATTGTTTTTCTTTGGTTTCCTAGGATATCATTTACAGATTTACTCAGTTCTTCAAACTTTTTGTTATTCTTCTCATCCATTTCTTTAAGGAAGTTTTTCACCTCCTGTTTAAGGGCCTCCATGGGGGAGAAGGAGGGGAGAGAAAGGGGAGAAGGAGGGGAGGGAGGGGGGAGGAGGAGGGAAGGAGATGGAAATTTTTAAATATAAAAAAAAAAACCCATGAGGAAAAAAAAATAAACCATGAGAAAAAAAAAAAAAAAAAAAAAAAAAGTAACGGTTTTCTACTTCTTCTTGGTTGAGGTGTTCAAATCTTCCTGTTGTAAGATTGCTGGGTTCTGGTGACTTCATGTTGTTTTTCAGATTGTTGGAGGAATTCTTGCATTGGTGCCTGCCCATTTCTTCTTCTGAATGCTCCTCTATGGATCTTCTTTTACAGGATCAGGTGTCCTTGCTTGCCTCTTGGATATAACATCTGGTGCTCCCAGATGTATCTTCTGGTGCCGAGATCAGGTGTCCTTGTTTTCCAAGGAGCTCACAGACACAGGGCCTGCCTACCTTGCTGCAGGAAGGCTATTGAAACAAAGAAACTCCTGCCTGCTGGTTGCTCTCCCTATCCCGTCCCAGTGCCCCGATCAGGCTGAGCTGGAGATGTTATGAACCCAAAGAATGGAGGAAGAAGGGAGGGTTTTTCTGGATGAAAGCTGGGTGGGGTAGGAAGAGAGAAGCAGTAGCCAGGGAGAGTGGCCCCAGCCGAAGGACCAGGGAAGTGTAGGGTATTGAGGAGAGGCTGTGTTCCACTCCTGAGCTCCCAGGCTGCTGCCGTGGTGTCAGGAACTCACTCACCTCCAGGATGTATCTTCTGGTGCTCCAGCTTTATAACTTATAGAGATCTCTGTGTTATTTCTTTGGGGCTAAACAGCTGTGGGGTACTGGGCAAGACAGAAACCCCCAACAAGCAGGACCATCATGCTACACTAGTCCTACTGAATCATTAGTGAGTTTGCTTTAAAGTCTTCATTGTAGAAATATGCAGTTATAAATATGCCTTTATACCTAAGTTTTCTGGATTTTTACACAGTAATAGGCTGGATGACAATTACTGATCCTTATAGGGAGCTGTGTTGTAAACTTGATGAATTCTAATTCTGTCTAAAATATGATAGCATGCTGAAATAGAGACACATGATGTGGTTCTTATAAGTAAGTCTTCACTGGAAACTCTACTCAGTACCTCATGGAAAGTTCCTCTGGGAACGTGGAATAGTGAAGGCAGTCCTTAGTTTACTCCTTTGTCAATGAAAACTTAAACACCTTTTCGATTCTTGACTTCATAAGATCCTGGAAACAATCTATTCAATGAAATATGCCATTGCAGTTGTGATCAATATTTATCATCACATGCATATTTACAGATGTGTATACAGTATCTCCACGAAATGTCTTGTCAGAATTAAATGTGACATTTTCCATGCACCCAATAGGATACCTAAAACATCACTAATTCTTTGCACTATTGTCTGGCACCTATTTCCAGTAGAAATACATTTTCTCAATTCTTTTTTAATTTTTCATTATATCTTTCTTATTCTTTTTGTTAGTATTTTGTTGTTCAGGGGCCAGGAAAATATCTGTACAGTTAAGAGTATGTGTGGAAGACCAGAGTTCTGTTAGTTCCCCTCTTAAAAATGCATGGCTACATACAACTCCAGGACCCAGAGATCTGATGCCCCCTTCTTGCCCCTATGGGCACTGTACTCAAGGGCAGGTAACAACACAATGATACATAAGCATATATAAAATTAAAATTAAATAAATGTTTAAAAAATTAGTACATAAGCACTTGTGTGCTGTAAATATGCTGAAGAAATAGAAACATGAGGTTGAATATGTATGTATTTTATATAATATAAACATATTATATATAAAACAAAAAATATGTATATTAGATTGTATGGATGCATGAAACTGAAGTTTCCTTGAAGTAAAATCTTCTAGGTAACTAAATAACTTGAAAGTAATCATTTCTTAAAAATTTTGCTTGTATTAAAGAGAGTATACATTTTTAACATAATGTACCAGTGTACTATCAAATAAGGTAATACCAATTACTGTACAAATAACCCTCTTAATACTGTGCCTCAGATATAAGAGATGTTTGGCATTTGCCATATAAGCAGAAGAATTACCATTCCCTCGGTGTCTTCTCCAGGTGTTCATGTCTCCATCTTTAACTGGCCTGTACTTTGGTGCAGACATTTTGTCTTAATCAGTGGTTGATAATGAGTATCAGAACTTGAAAAGTCGGACAATCCAGGTTGGAAGTGATCTTTACATTGAGGTGTGACACAGAGACAAAACCATCAGAATACTGATTGATGGAGGAGTGTCTATGTGTTACTTTCATTGATTAATAAAAAAACTGCCTTGGCCCTTTCAGAGGACAGAAAATTAGGTAGACGGAGTAGACAGAACAGAATTGTGGGAGAAAGGAAGCAGAGTTGGGGAGACGCTTCAGGGAGTCGCCATAGTGAGTCGCCATGCCTCTTTTCTCCAAGATGGATGCAGGTTAAGATCTCTCCTGGTAAGAGACCACCTCATGGTGCTACACAGATTACTAAATATGGGTTAAAGCAAGATATGAGAATTAACCAATAAGAGGCTGAAACTAATAAGCCAGGCAGTGTTTAAAAGAATACAGTTTTCCGTGTAATTATTTCTGGTGTAAAGCTAGCCGACAGCCAGGTGGCAGGATGCAGCCCCGCTGCTCCATCTACAACTGATATTAGCTACATAAGATATTAGGAAATGAAATATGGCTATGCCACAGAAATAAGAATAAAGTGTTTTGTTGGTGAAAGACATGAGAAATCTCAGGATATTTGGAAAATTAAATAGTACCAAATGAAAATTATCATTACTGAACCACTGAATATATTTAAGCTTTCCTGATTACCTGTGGATTTTTATAAAAAGAAAAAAGAAAAGAAAGAGTGAGATCAAACTTGTATATATGAATTTTACACTGATTTCAAAATTAATGGCATTATAATTAATAGAAAAGAAGGTAACAGGGAAAGGTTATTGACTATCCTGTTTGTCTTATTGGATGCACTGAGAAATGCCCTGCAGAGTAGGAAAACACAGTTCTCAGTGTCTAGTCTGGTTTATTCAGGGCACAGATGACAGACCCAGTGGGTTTGTCTGGTGACAAATATAACTGAGAATTTTCTGTATAACCGAGAATCCCCACCCCAGTGGGATGGACAAACACTAGTTGTCTTAGTTTTGCTTTTCCTTATAAACAAACTCATCCCTTATATGTTTCCTTTCTTTTATATTTAACACTATACAACTATTAATATTTCCCAAATCTTTAATTCTCAGAATGCCCTTCATATGTTTTCTTGTACTCCCTGATTAAATTTGTTCAGTATATTTCCTATTCTTATGTACAGTGATGTTACTTTAGAGCATGCATCATAACAGCACACAACACACAGAAAGACTCGAGGTAAAGACTCAAGGAAAAAAATGTGTATTTTCAATAGCATAATTCAGGGTGTTTTTTTTCTCATGTTTTCATATTCAGGTATTTTCAGTAAAGAACAGATATGCTTAGGTAGTGATGGCAAGAGAAGACTTGCTCTTTATTGATCCCAAGGAATAAATCTTCAATTACACATGTTGCAATCTCTTGGCAACTTCCTTTTTAACTAACCAGCACATTTTCAGGTGCAACTGTACTCTCACTGGTAACAGTAGATCCTTGTGTGTAAATTTCCACTTCTGAATGTTCCAATGAATACATAGATTTTAATATGGAATTTCTTTTGTTTGCTTGTTTTGTTTTTCTAGACAGGGTTTCTCTGTAGCTTTGGAGCCTGTCCTGAAACTAGCTCTTGTAGACCAGACTTGCCTCGAACTCAGAGAGATCTGCCTGCCTCTGCTTCCTGATGCAGGGATTGAAGGCATAAACCACCATTGCCCAACTTAATATGGAATTTTTGAGTGTTTGCTTTTGACATTATCCTCCAAGATTCTTTTTCTTTTATTTTTATTATTTAATTGAAATTTTACATACCAATCACCATTCCCACTCTCTCTTCTCCCCCAATATTCCCTACCTCCACCCATCCACTCCTTGGCAGGCTAAAGCTTCTTGTGGGGAGTCAAAAAAGTCTAGAACATTGCTTTGAGATAGGACCAAGGCCCTCCACACTATTATCTGGCCTGTTTAAGATATCCCTCCCAAGAGAATGGGCTCCAAAAAGCCAGTTCAGGCAATAGGGTTAAAACCTGATTTCACTGCCAGTGGCCCCACAGATTATCTCAGCCATACAAATGTCACCCACACTCAGAGGGCCTAGTTTAGTCCTATGCTGTCAGTCCAGAGTCAATGAGCTTCCATTAGCTCAGGTAAGCTGTTTTGGTGAGTTTCCCCATCACGGTCTTGACCCCTTTGCTCGAATCCTCTGACAACTGCATGGAATGACGAACTTTTAAAAATGAGTTTTTATGAAAAATATTTTATAGTTGTTAATTACATACTGATTAAGTGCTTAAACAGAAGCATATTTCTAATGCCTCCATTTCAATTCCAAGCTCATTGTCTTTAGATTTTACATTGTTTCCTTGAACAAAGTTTCAGTGCTTTGTACGCTCCTCTCAATTGGCTCATACTGGTGGATTATTTGAACTAGTAGCTGGATTTTCAGTTTCTTGGGCACTAATTAGCACAGTGTATTTCAAAAATGCTAATTTCTTCCTCTATAGTGAGAGTATAGAAAAATGTATATATATATAATATACATATTGCATTTATATATATACAATACATGCATATATGTAATCAATATATATCAATATATATGCAATCAAAGCCAAAATTCATATTTTACCTAAGACTCTGTAGTATTTATTCATAGTAATGAAGGAATCATCTCTGGAACCTGAACGTATTCTTCTAACCTCCCAGGGACTGCTATCCTGTCCAATGCATCCATAGACCACAATATTCTCCACAGTGAAATTAAGGCCTTATTTTTTTATTTTTATTACATTTGTGCATGCATGTGTGGTCACATATATGTGGACATGTGTTCCAGCATGTGTGTACTCCAGCTAAAATGCGTTGAGTTTTTTGCATTACTTGTGAAGTTGTTTCTCTCTTTCTGCCGTGTAGGTCCTGGGGTTAAAAATGAGGTCATTAGGCTTAGTCATCTGTAATCAGGGTTAGTCATCTTACATAACTCTTGCATCTTACTTTATATTTTATTCATTATTTCTTATGTGTAAACTCTATATTAATGTGTTGTAAATTTCACAGGATACCTCTGCTGAGTCGGTTTCTCCCTTTTTGCCCTTTCCAGGAATCACAGACTGAGCCAGCTGGACTGTGCTAAGCTTGAGTTTTGATAACAGAAGCATGGTTTACAGGTGAATCATGTCCAAAGTGTTGGAAAATATACATGTATGCAAACACTTAATTAGCATATAACTAGCAATTTTTTAAAATATTTTATATGAAAACTCTCTTCCTAGACATAGGTTTATAAAAATAATAATGGCAATCTTCACATAATATAATTCACATATTGTATAGTTAATTTTGGGATTGGCTTCACGTTTGTTTAGTATGCATTTCTGAGAGAACTATTTCCATATTTCAGGAAGGAAAGTGAGCAGTGGGTGTTCTGGCTTGTCATTATTCTGATTAATTTTGTGACCATGATAATAGTAAATCCAGGACTCACTCCTGTGCCATTAGCTGCTGTGGTCTCTATAGCCTGTCAAGACTGAGCTCTGGCTATTTTTCATCTTGACACAAAACAATGTCTTTATAGCTGCCAATTGACAATTTCTGAAGCAACCCTTGGTAGAATGTTTTGAGAAAAAAATACAATTACCTGTTTGTTTTGACTCCAGATAATTGGAAAGCATTGCTTTTATTCCTTAAAAGTAGAGATTCTGATAAAATATATTGAAATACAAGAGTAATGAATCTGTCTGAAAATATTTAACTAATGAAATTTATAGTTAGTGGTAGTGGAAAGATTTTTCATTTATATTGTTTTCCTTCCTTCAGCTATTGGGACCTGAAAAGGGGTAGCTGCATCAATGTCTTCAAATACACAGTGATCTTACAGGTAAAATGTGGATGGAGATGATCTCTTAGAGGAAGATTCTGACCCTCATACTCACACATCAGTAGAGTAATGCTAAGGAAGATTAACAGGAAAGAGTAGCAATGTTTATTCATAAAAAATCATAGACTATTTTGTTTCAACAGTAACAAAGTATGCACTGATGTGTGAGTCTCTAGACCCAGGTGAGTTTCTGTTCATAGAAATGTATTTCACTCATCCTAGAGCTATTTTTTCATCATACATAATAAGTTCCTGACACTCATAACACTTTAGATTTGATGAACTGTTGAATATTAATGGAATTATAAATATAAATGGAATTATAAACACACACACACACACACACACACCCCTAACACTGTCCTACCCAATGCTGTTGAGCTTACCAAACTCATAAATAATACTATTATTTGCCAAAAGCCCTCCAAATCTATTTATCTCACCAACTGCTCACTTGTTAAACAACTTCTCAAGGTCCATTTTAAGCAGCCAATTACTTGTATTAATCTATGAAACTCTTACATTCCAATCTTATAGTTTCAGTAATCTGTGCATTTAAAAGACCAATCACAAGAACCTGGCAACTTGATCTGAAGAATTATGAATATATTCTGCAAACCTCATGATTCCTTGTAGGTTTGGGAGTATGAAGAACATAAACTATTTTCTCAAGGGCTCTCTCATAACATTTACCAACCAAAAACGTTCCTGAAGCAGCTTAATTTCCCTAACCACATAAAAAACCCTAAGACTTTTACAATAAAGAGCCTTTTCACTGGAATCCCTCAGAGTCTATGTTGTTGCCTCTGTGTTGTTTCACCCCCTCAATGGGGATTGCACAACAGGCAACAGCAACAAGCCCACATCTTAAGGGGAAGAAATAGAACTGCAGTGCTGTGCATGATGCTTTAATGCTTGCTTATTATATTCTACACTATTGATGCATGTCACAATTGAAAAGTATAAACAATCTAGCGAGACAAGAGGAATGAAAACTGGATAATGCAATTCTATTATGGAATCGGTGTTACCTTTGGGTTTCAGAGATGCCTGTCATATGATTGTGGAAAAGATCTCATACATTGCTGACTTCATTCTTGAGGAAGAGACAGGCTGGTTGCTAAAGGGAGATGGTTTTAAGAGCATTACTGTATGGCAATGATACAGACACGTTGGTTCAGAAAGACCATGGGCAGCATTCTAAATTTATTTTCTGTCCCCAAATAAAATCCCTTTGCATAAGCATAGAATGACATCAGGAAGCAGAGACCCACTGAGGAAGTAACAACAAAAGATGATTTTTGAATGGATATATTGTTTTTATAATTATAAAAGTTATTCATATTATTTATTTTATAGCAATTACTTTAAAAATAAAAGAAAAATTCTATATTTATTTTTCATAAGACTAATCATCACATTGATATTAAAATATTAGCTGATATAGGTGGGTCTTCTGTCTATGTGTTACTTTCATTGGTTAATAAAGAAACTGCCTTGGCCTTTTGATAGGGCAGCCCTTAGGTGGGTGGAATAAACAGAATAGAATTCTGGAAGAAAGAAAGCAGAGTCAGGCAGATGCCATGATTCTCTGACCAGAGATGGACGCAGGTTAGGATCTTTCCTGGTAATCCATTACCTCAGGGTGCTACACAGATTACTAAATATGGGTTAAAGCAAGATGTGAGAATTAGCCAATAAGAGTCTGGAACTAATGGGCCAGGCAGTGTTTAAATGAATACAATTGGCATGTTGTTATTTCAGTTGCAAAGCTAACTATGCGGGAGCTGGGCAGGAAGAATAGCAGGCCTGCTCACCTCATCACTACAATTACCCCTAATCAAAATACATATAAATTATGCAATACATACATATAAAGATAAACACATAAAAACTTAAAATATTACCAAATTATAAAATTTATTCAAAATGCATTTATGTAAAATATCTTGAAAATATTTGTACAATGTCTTGTTCCAACGAAAGTGCCAATTGGAGCTCCATATTTTTGCTTTGATTCTTTTTCTAAATATTACCTGCTTATTTTTGCATTTACTGTTTTTAATTTTACTTGTAAATTACTTTTGTAGCTTAATAATTTAAAATATGCAAATAACATGATTCAGCAAAAAAAGAAACACAACCATATAGTTGTGTCTACATATCAAGTAGAGTTCACACGCTAGTCTATAAGTGTTCCTAGAGTTCACTGTGCATTTTTCTACAGTTTCTAAACCCCTTTTCCCTGTTACAGTTTGCTATAGAGTTTGTTTTTTTTATATGGTTTACTTTTTTATATTTAAAATTTCCATCTCCTCCCCTTCTCCTCCCCCTTCCCTCCCCTTCCCTCCACCCATGACCTCCATCCCTCTCCAGGCCAAGGAGCCATCGGGGTTCCCTACTCTATGTTAAGACCAAGGTCCTCCCACCTCCCCACAGGTCCAGGAAGGTGATCAACCAAGCTGAGAAGGCTCCCACAGAGCCCGTCCATGCAGAAGAATCAAAGCTCAGTGCCTTTGTCCTTGGAGAAAATCAACAAGATAGAGTTTGCTTTTGTTGCATGTTTTAGAGAAATGAAGATTTTGTATGTAGATCTTTGAAATATTTCTGGTCTATAAACATCAATGATAGCATCAAATACATCCATTTTTGTCTTTCTTTTTGTTTTTTTTTTTTTTTTTGTGACAGAGTTCAGAGTTTCTCTGTGTAACACCAACAGCCCAAGCTGTCCTGGAACTAGCTCTGTGGACCAGGCTGACCTAAAAGTTAAGAAATTCAATTGCCTTTGCCTCTAGAGTGCTGGGATTAAAGGTGTGTACCACCATTTCCTGGCACAAGTACATCTTTAAAGAATGTTTTACTTGGAAGTTGAAGTCAAGTCATTCAAGTAGACGAGTGGGGTACATACCCAACTTAGTGGGACTGACATTGTGCCACCGTATATTTTAATGATAGTGCATTGCATTTGTTACCATTGCTTATATTTTAATGAGCTAACTGGGCTTCCTTGCTAAGATTGCTTAATATCTTCTATAATTATTTACTTATTGTTCTGTATTTCCCCTTACTTAAATGAAATTTCACATTTTCAAATCTACATTTCTCTTTTCCTTCATTTTTCTAAAGATGAAAAAACTTCCTTGTGTGTACATTTGCACACATATGTACATGTGTACATAAGAGTACAGGTGCCCTCAGGGTCCAGAAGCTGGCGTGAGATGATCTAGTGCAGGGATTACCCATGGCTGTGACCTACCTGACTTAGTGTATACATGTGCACACACATGTGTTAGTGCACTTAAGTGAGGTGCCCTTAGGGTCCAGAAGTTGGCATGAGATGATCTCGTGCTGGGACTACAGGTGGCTGTACCTACCTGACTTGACTGCTGGGAGCCAAGCCCAGGTCCTCTGCAAGAACACTACATGGCTTTATGAGTGAGCCATCTCTCTAGGTTTTGTTTTTCATTTGGAGTCAACTTCCTTGTACATAAAGCTAATATGCATTGAACATAAGAAGGATAATAAATGCAGGCATGTATGTGAACTCACATTTCTGCAAACACAGTTTGGGAGTGATAAAGTTAGAAAAATTACCCAAATAACTGAATTAATATACAATAAATTAAATAAATTTTTGGTGAGAATTAAGATGTTCTTGATTTCTCTTTTGTTCACATGTTAATGTGAGCCACAGTTATATGAAATGGTGATTTAATAGTCCCAGTTTTTCACACTTGTTGTCTATGTTACTGTGACATTTGTCTTATGACACCATCCAATTTATTTAAAATAAATATTTAAAAGACGATTTAGCAGCATTTACAAAGAACTTACTAAGTACAATAAAGTAATTTAATTTTTATTCTAATTTTCTTCCTTGTACAAGAGTAGACATAATATAAATCAATAATTAGTATTTAGTGTAAATTTCTCACATTTAATTTTTTATTATATTCTCAGGCCTTCAAATAAAATGTGATTATAAACTTAAATGTTATAAAATATTTGATAACTTTTGTATATTATGCTATTTATTATTAAACTGCTTATGTCATTGGAAAGGCTAATAAATGAATCAATTAGCCAGTATTAAATTAAATTTATTTTAAATTAAATTTATATCTCATATAGTTACAGGACAATGTATTCTTAATCATATATTATGGCCTTTATTTAACTAAGTATTCATATGTTTTGTTTTTTATTTATTTTTATTTATGTGCAGGTATGTGTGTGTGTGTATGTGTGTGTGTGCGTGTGCGTGTGTGCATGCATACGTGTATAATGCTTGTATGTGTATGTGCTCTTGTGGATGCAGGTTGCTGCAGAAGGAGAAGCCAGAAAAGGTCAGGCTCCTTGAATCCAGAGTGAGGAGTTTGTGAGCCATCCAAAGTTGGTGCTGGGAAATGAACTCACGTCTTTTCTATGGACAGCAAGGGCTTTTAACTGCTCAGACTTTTAACTGCTCTAGTCCTCAGTTAAGCCTTTAAATGCATGTCTGATTTTATTTATGATAACTTTTACTGTAATATACATTTAATTTATTGACTAAAGATATTTTTATACTGATCTTAAATTAGCTTCTCAGTGTATATGTGACTATGATGTACGTTGGGAGTTGCTTGGGAAAAACAGCCTAGTTCCCTCATGGTCAACACTTGAGGAGGGGGAAGAGGCAGAGAGATGTGTCTTGGGTAAGTCCTGAGTTTGGGAAACAGATGCAGAGCAGAAAACAGCCTACCCTGGGTGCTTCCTTCCTGCTGAGATTTATTTTTGGATAAGGCACCTCCCTTTCGCTGAGGCAATGTTGTTTGTATATTTGTTTGCTTTTAAGATAGGGTTGCTCTATGAGAAACTGATCCTTACTTCATAAGAGCCCTGGAGACTCAGAGTAGGGTTAATTTTACTTGTTTTCTAAAACATCAGGATGAGCAAAGATGCTCAAGGGGCCCTAGCTTAGTATCCTTTATCACAGGGCTGACAATAGCCAATATGACTAGCCTTTATCTGTTAAATAAAGCCCTGAAAGTTAACAGCGTTTCATATAAAGGAAAGTGCTTTAAGTGGATATAATATAACTACACATTATTAGGAAATATAAACAATTCTGTTCATAAAATTCAACACGCCTTTAATCCCAGCACTCGGGAGGCAGAGGCAGGCGGATCTCTGTGAGTTCGAGGCCAGCCTGGTCTACAAGTGCTAGGTCCAGGACAGGCTCTAAAAAAGCTGCAGAGAAACCCTGTCTTGAAAAACCAAAAAAAAAAAAAAAAAAAAAAAAAAAAAAAAAAAAAAAAAAAAAATTCAACGAAAAGGGGGAAAGTGGCAAATTTTTTTTGAGTGATGTTAATATAACTTGCCATTTCCAAAACAAAGTTTCTCAGCCTTTAGTAAATCTATAAAGGCCTTTAGTATTAAACAGATCTATAGGTCATGTGGGAGGCTGTTTGCTTCAGTTTTATAGGTTGGTAATTCTGAAGTCATAAAAGTTGCTATAGCTAATGTCAAATTGTTGCATAAATTAAGGTTGGTAATTCAGGATTCTTTTTTTTATATAACACATTTCGCGCAAATCTATGGTGTGGAAAATAAAAGGCAGGTAAATGTCAGACATGATTGTGGTTTAATTTTAGTTTTATTTAATTTCTCTGGAGTACCTATGCCATGTATTTGGAATTGTACAGGAAGCAGTCATAATGTATAAATTAGCCTCTGTGCTTTAAAAGTTGTATCAGTTGGGGTTGTCAATAGAACAGAACTGATAGAACAGATATGTATGTATATATATATTAGATTTATTAGAGTGACATATAACCTGTGATCCAACTACCCCGACAATGGCTTTCTTCAGAAGGCAAATCCAATAATGCATCAGTTGTTCAGTCAATGAGGCTGGGTGTCCCAGCTCATCTTTAGTATACATCAGAATCCTGAATAAGTAGGCTTTAAAATCAGTGAAGGAATGTCTCAGAAGTAGGATATATGAAATTGTGAATAAGAATGTGGGCAAGCAAGCAAAAAGCAAAAACTTACTTTTTCAATATCCTTTATACAAACTTCCATAAGATGTGGCCCCATTTTAGGATGGGTCTTCCCACATCAAATGATCCATTTAACTAAAATTCCCTCAAAGGTCTACCCAGTTGCTTGAGTTCTTAGTTAATTCTAGATATAGTCAAATTGACAACAAAGAATAGTTATTATAGAACTTTATTTTCATTTGAGAGAGAAAAATCTTGTTTTATATTTTACTTGGTTACTTCATTTCTTTGTTTTCTTACCTCCTTCCAATTTTACCTCCATTTCTCCTTCACTTTTTTCTAATTTATGTTTAAGAATTCTTGCATGGTCAGAAAAGCTGTTTACATTAAAGCAACACCTTAGGGTTGGATAGAGACCCTCTTGTCTAGTCTGAGTAGTGCCTGAGCCTATCTGGGATCTGATGGCAGCTGAAAACTCTTCTCCTGGCTTCAAAGACCCATGGCAGTTTCTTCCTTAAAACACATCTATAAGATCATCCCCATGTGAGGCTGTCACTGAGACACATAGGGAAGCTCAACCAGTCTGAGACACAACATGACTCTACTCAACCCAAAGCAGTGTTGTCCAGAGAATGAAAGACCAGTTCTGAAAGCATGTGGAAATATAAAATCCCTACATGAGCTAAAAGAATATGTTAGGATCAAAGCTAGGGATATTAGCAATTATGCAATACAAAGTCACAATAATAAAAGTTGTGAACTAAAGTTAGACAGTGTATCAATAATTAAAGTATTCCAGTTTTCACTCTGGGGTTATTCAATATCTTCCAAAGATGTTCTCTGATTTTAGAGATCCCAAGACTATCCCCAGAGTTAGTAATTCCTAGATGAGTTCCAGCAACTCTCGTTACATCACAGTTACATGTACACTGAGAAGTTAATTTAAGATCAGTATAAACATATTCTTTATTCAATAAATTATATGTGTGTCACAGTAAAAGTCATCATAAATAAAACCAGGAACTCATTTAAGGGCTTAACTGGGGTCTAGAGAGAGGCTTCAGCACTTAAGAGCCCTTGATCTGAGTCTAGTTCCCAAGAACCCAGCAAAGCTGATCATCAACGTCCTAGGGTCCACAGTTTTATAAGTGGATGTGACATTTGTAGGACTAAATGTTATTAAATATTGGTTATTCCATAGGGAAAGATGAGGCCAAGCACAAGTGTGTGTTCCTCAGCCTAGGTCAAGAATATACCAAGAAGATGTATATCTGTGTAAAGTGTCCTTGGAAGAAGGATTTATCATAAAAAGAAAAAAACTTCAATATTAATATTTTGAGATGGATACATGAAGTCAAAAATAAGTTTGTGTATCTGTATCTATACATTTGTACACATATATGAAAGGGGAAAGTAGAGAGGGAGGGGATGTGAGAGGGAGGAAAGGAGGCAGAAAACAAGTGAAACTGAACTTGGTATGTAGCTCATCCTTTCATTCATTGTAGCCACCTTCATTGGGAATTCATTAATAGACCTTACTGAGCACCAAGCTACTCCGGGCTACTCTCAAAGTGTGTGGGAATTACAATTCTACAGAAATGTGATGAAATTTTATACTCATGTACTGGGGTGCTTCACACTGGACCATGTGAAGAAAATATTTGCTTTTTAATTATTTTTAGCCAATGTTTGAAAATTATTATTAAGGATTCAGCTATGACAGTATTTTCATAGCTACAAAACTCATAACACATTTTGGGTATTTAATTTTTTACTGATGGACATCAAAGCTGACTTCTGAATTTAACTGTCGCAGATGTTTTGACCATGAACAAAAGGAGGTACATTGCCTTAGAGTTCATCTATATACACACACACTAGGAAAGCTACCATTGTCTTATGGTAGAGCTAGTCTTAGCTTTTGGAGGAAGCACCATATTGATTTTCAATAGCTATTTTCAATGCTACTCTGCCACAGGGCACACTTAGTCCTAACCTAAGTCCCATTTGGTGAGTTTGCTTTCTCCCTTTCATTAGTGTAAGGTAATTTTCAATGCCCTGATAACAAAACTGAAATAAATGTAGCCAGGAGTATTAGTTTACAGTCTTTGACAGTAAATATCTGTTTTGTCATTGCTATTCTCTTCTCATTGCATACCCACATTTTAATTTTTTGGGTCCTAATAGTAACTCATATGCAGTGTTGATATTCTGTAAAGAAACCTGGATTACTCATCAACCCAGGCATGTAATAAAACAAGAGGTTGATAGGTAATAAAATAACTCAGAACACTGGAGGCAAGAACAGAGTCACATCCATGAAGAAATGGCTAGCGTGAGATCTCAGATGTGTCGCTGAGAAGACAAAAATGAGAGGAAGATGACATGAATAGAGAGTTCACCAAGTGACTGTGTCTTAACTGTCTCCTGAGAGGTGACTTAGTTGCAGCATTAACTTTCATGCAATTCCCAGATCTATTATGTAAAGAAGAGACCATACACAAGAATAAACTCTCTAGAAGAGAGACTTAAGCAGAGCTGTTTTAAATAATTGCCATTTCCATCAACATTACAATGGGAAAATATGAACCAAAGGGAAATTCAGGGAAAGAAGCAGGAATCTGTCCTTAAATCAATGGTGTTCACCTTTAGAGTACTCTAACAGAAAAGGTTCCAACACTGATGGCCTTCACATCAGAATGCTGGTGAGAGGAGAGTTGGCCTTTTTTCCTCTTCCTTGTGCAAGCTTGGTTCTTTCCTAGACTACAGAGGGTAGTATGTATTGCTTATGCCTTTTCCCTACCAGAGAGGCATCAATATACTGTTGGGTATCATGCTGTTCCCATCCTTGGATAAAAAAATAATGGACAGAAGAGAAGCAGAGTGATGCTCTTGAAAGCATGACTTCAGCCTTTCATGTTTATTTTAAAAACCTACGGAACCTCTTGTAAAATACTGTTACTGCATGTGTAATGGACATTAGTTAGTGTAAGACGTAACAGGAATAATTTTCCTTGCCTGAGGAAGCAGTATAATACTTACATGTCAAGTTTCTTAAAATAAACAAAAAACAACTTCATTTATGCCTGCATAGGGTGGTGTACACCTTTAGTTCCAGTGCTCTGACGGCAGAGGCAGGTCGATCTCTATGAGCTCAAGACCAGAATGATCTATGCAGATAATCTCTGAGCAGCCAAGGGATTATTTTAAAATAAACTTCATTTATTAGAGTATTGCTTTATAAAAATTGAAGAAAAAAAGAGAAACATAGTACAGCTCACAGGTACCATTACAGCCAGCAAACAGCTAAATAAAGTGTACAGAGGCTTTGACCAGCTATAAATTGCACTAAGCAATTCAAGAAGAGAAATTAATACAGAGGTCTATGAATTCAATCTTCTAGAGACTCCCACAACACTAGGAAAATCACATTTGATAAAATCACTCTAGGATATCTCTGTGCTGAGCATAAGGTTACACTGGTCCTGAAATATTTGTTCATTTAGATAAGAAAAATAGGAGGCCAACCTGAGAGGAACTGAACTGGCTTACTCTGGAAAGAGGATTCAAGAAGCTGTGGTTCAAGCATGTTTATTCTTGTTGGATGTCAGATCACAGTTATAGAACCCAGTGTGGTTACTGTACTCTGAATCTGGATATGACCTTCTGCTTTGTTTCATATTTTCCCAGGTATAATCTATAGTGTGTGCTAGCCAATTGTGTTTAAACTGATCTGTCCTGAGAAAGCTCTGGGAAAGGGTTGTTCCGATCATGTTTTTCTGAACTCAAACAACCTTCCTGAATCATTGCTTTCTTTGTTATATTTCTGTATAAAAGCACACTGAAACTGAAGCACGGTTGTCTACAGCATTAGACTGCAGTCTGCCCCATCTTTTCAGGTCCTCAGATCCCAGGTTCAGAAGACAAAATCTGCACAGATTGCCAAAAAGCCACCACTACTGCACATATAACAGAATCTATAGAAAAATGTTCACTACAAACACAGCCTACACAAAGTAATTGAACTGGCCTTTTATACTGAAAATTCAGATCCTCATAGGAAGGTAAGGGCTAAACTTCATCAATTATATTAAGCATAGACTCCGTTGTCATTTCCAAAGCAAAGTATTATTTGTCCAGTTGCACTGAACAAGTACCCACTACATACAGGCAATGCTATATCACGGACCACCATACACAGTTGCTAAGATAGAGTCCCAGGGTACTGAAGATTTCCCATACATAAGCTGCACAAGAGGCATGCACTCCCAGAAATTGTCTGGATGATAGGTCAGTGTCTAGTTAAGAAAAGCTGGCAAGAAACAAACCAAGCTAAGGCCAGCCATTCATAACTAAGATTAAACCTCCCTGTGTGATTTATTTGGGAGCTAGGTAGTGCACCCCACAAAAACTGAAAAGACCCAAAGCATCATACAACAGTGTAGTACTTGGATACAAACATGGACTCAGGTATTTGACCAGACACCTAACCCCCCATTCATTTGCACAGTTACTAAAATGTTACTGAAACCATGGACAGTACAGACCCTTGCTGCTGCAGAGCCATAGACCTGGACATGGCCCTCAGCAGCTACGTAGGCCTGAATGTCACTATGTAACCCAGTGGCAGCAAAGACCACTAAAATTAAATTGTCCCTGGTGGCTGCACAGCCCTTGGACATCGAAATATCCACAAGTGGTGACCCACACCCCAGGGCATCACAGTGGCTTTGGTGGCAACACATGCACCGTTATTTTGACCATGTTAAGATACAGTAGTAGTATTTAACAACATAATTCTAGCATCAAATGATAAACTATTTTTATTTAGCAAATTTAGAAGGAAATATATTTAGCAAATATGTTTTTATGTTAATTAAACAAGCAAAAGCAGAAAATTGTTGCTAAATATTTGGCACAGTAATAGTGACATTTAATAGTGTTTATTATGAGAAGGAATTTATTGCATAAGTTTTATTTTCTCATGTTGACGTTTAATAAAGCAACCATTTAGAAAACTATGGGAGCTGAAAATATACATTTTATCTGAAAAGTATACATTTTATACTTCATAGAACTCTTGTCTTCCCCTGATTCGTTCACCTTTTGAGAAGAATAAACCTTTGGGAGAAGTGATAATTTGATCACTCAAATTAATTAGAAGTTCGTGTGAAGAAACTGAAGAACTGATAAAATTTAATTGGGGATTCAGAATTGCTATCAAAGGTCTGCTGATGAACCAGCATTCTTCCATCTTAGGCTTGAAAGCCACCACAGAATAAAGACAAATTAGGCTTATTTTAGTTTATGATTAAGTCTCTGTTTCTCAAATATTGGGCTGTGCTCTATCTGTAACCTTAACCACTTATGGTTCTATACTGGCAACCATGTCTTTGTTTCAAACCCATATTGCCCCCCTACTTTTGTTTTAAAAGGTTTTAATGACTACATGTTTTTATGACTACTTTGCTAAGACCATCTTGTAGTCATGTCTTTGTTTCAGGAGGTTGTTATGACTGACTTGTTATGTTTAAATTCTGCTTCTGTAATCATTCCTATTTTGCTTGCCAAATCTCCCATTTTTAAAACCCCTAACTTGAAGATACATAAACTTTGTCTTCCTCATGTTTAATGCTGATCCCTTGAGCCCTGATTTTAGGGAGACAACCTTTGTAAATGAATAGGAAAGCTTGCTTTAATTAATTTGGCCATGATTACTTGGATTAGTTACCTTTTTTCTTGAATCTTTGGGATTAACACATCTAGTTCATGACGTCAGAAGACTGTGACTTTTTTGTTTTATATTTAATAAAAAATATTTGCGAGAATGCAATGACTATGCCTTTCTGCAGATAACTAGAGTTCTTGTTTGAATTATGTTTTACTATCTTTAAACATCAGAAAAGACAGCTAAAAGACCTAAAGCAGTCAAACTGCATCAAGAGAAACACTTATTTTTTGTCCCACAGAGGTGAAGTGACTTATCTCTATTTTTCAGAATTCCCTAGGAGTTGAGGCTATGAATCTGGGCACTACAAAAATGTCAGGGCTCTACCATTGTAACCCAGGCCAATTTATTACAAGGATGCTTAACTCACTACAGATTCCTTATGGTTCTCTGAATTATGGCATTTGGGATAGAACACTAGAAAAAGAAATCTTTCTGTGATTCAGCTTTTTGTGAAAATACATGTTTAACAGTTTCCATCTCACACATAAGTGCAGTTTAGAAAACTCCTTTAATATTAATTGGCCAATTAAAGTCAATAGATTTTGCAAGGCATTTACAGCAAAGATACTGTGAGCCCTACATTCAAACTTTCTCAGCTCTGCTCCCTGTTCTCATATTTGAAATGTGTCCCACTCTGCATTTTTAGAAGTCCCGTTTGTTGTTGAGAACGTTATTAAATCCCTTCTCTTCCACACAGTCTCTCTTGACTAGTAAGTCTGAAATGATCTCTTCCCTTTCTCAGTGATGATCTTGTAAAGTACACAACTCCCTGACTACTCTGTGACATTGCACTTGGTTGTTCTATGTGTTCATGAAGACTGGACTCTCCAAGTGAGCTTGTTAATGCCTATGAATAAAATCATGATTTAAATGGAATGTTGCTCCTTTTATTCTTATCTACAGAAACTTCCTTGCCTGGACTTCTGCAAACTTCAAGCTGCATTCACAGCTTGAAACAGAGGTTGGAAAACATGACCCATAGGATTGTATATCTGACTGAGACTTTTCCTGAGCATATGATAAGAGCGACCTTTCAATCAGTTGGCTTGGAACAATGACATAACTATCTTTCTGTCCTTTGTTGAATTAGGTGAGACAGACTAAGAGTTTATAATAAAAATATAAGAAAACAGATGTATAGAGGTGATTCACAGCTAATTAAATGCTCTAAGTTATTTTGGGAGATTTTTATAACAACTTGACATATGCAAGATCTTTAAAAGTAATATGCTAATTAATATTGCCTGTTATTAGTCCAATAGTTAGTAGTTCATTCATACTCTTCTTTCACTTCTAAATTAGCAAACAAAATAATCTGATTCTTTATTAAATTTTGATTTATACATAGTTCTGGTTGCTTTTCTTTTACTCTCCCTTATCTTCCTTTCTCCTCATACCTTATGGCCCTGGTATTCATATTTGCATTTTTATATTGCACATGTTGTGTTTCATCACCCATTCACTTTTTGTAAAGCCTCTTTCCCCTTCTCATGTACCCCATTTTAGTTTCTGTTAAATCTAACTAAAGATAATTCACCAGTATTCACTTTATATATAGTTTTAAGTCCAGCTATGTGTTTTCTTTACTCTCAAGAGAAATGCTCAATGTGTGTACTCATCTGAGTCAGAATGTTGCATCTACTCTCTGTTGGCCTCCAGCTGAACAAAATGAAATACAAGCTCCCCATTGGCTGTAAATCCTAGGAAATAAAGAGTATAGATTCCTCACTCCCGTTCTTGTAGGACGACTATCCATCTCTCTCCTTGTTAAGTCACTTCTGTTTTCTGCTTTTAATTTCCTTCATTGCCATATTTCTGATTTGAATTTATCCACTCTCTTCCTCATTAAACTTTCAAGTCCTCAAGGATAAAGATGAATGAGTCATGGTATACTCATTTAGTATAACATTTGACTTATAATTATTATTATAAATACCACCATGTGCATCTGCAAAGACCTTTATGAAACCTTCATAAAAGAGAAGTCTATATAGATTTATTGATTCTGTTAGTGAGTAATTAAAGACCAGATAGTGCATTACTAGGTGACAACTGAGATACAGGGCAAGCCTGTACCTCTATTATAAGAAAAATAATAAACTCTGTTCCACTTACTTAATCTAGTCAGCAGAAGATCCTAAAGCTATGATATTAGAAAATAACAGAGGCATCTAACATCACCAGTCATTGGCACAAGGCAGACAGTAGAATCTTCCAGAACCATGCTCCTTGCTGACAGTGGACTTGGCTTCATAATCTCCCTCTGTAATTTACTTCAAGAAGCTACTACCAATCACTTGATATTTTTGTGTGAACTGAAGTCCACTTGTCATTAATGAGAGATTCTTATTGCAGATATACAAAGAACAGAGGGGCAGAGAAAAAAGAACACTTTTTCATGTGCATATTATGTTTCCATTTTGCAAGCTGATGCTGTTTGGATGTGTTCTACATACCACTGAGCGTCTCTCTGAGTTAAACATCATTTGATTGCTAAACGAATAAATATATAGTACATGAAAAAGGGTTCTTTTTTCCATGCCCTTTTTAATATTTCATCAATTTTCTGTGAGTTGTCATTCAAGTTCAGAAAAAGGAAGAGCCCCACAAATTCATGTGAGAAAAAATTTAAGTTCTTAATAAATAAAGCAAATTAATTTTAAGTAAAGGCTATATAGTCAATATATAAAAACATTATATTAAATATATTCACCACTTTATAGAGAAGAATTGTCATGTCCTGACACTCATGTGCTCATTATGTTTCCACTACGCAAGCTGATGCAGTTTGGATGTGTTCTACATACCATTGAGCGTCTCTATGAGTTAAACATCATTTGATTGCTAAACAAATAAATAACTTTATATAGTACATGAAAATAACTGTCAAACTTGAAGATAACTTCAAGAATGTGGAAATGATTTGTAGATTTCAAGCAGTGAGGTGGATGTAGTCTGGAGAACAGTTGCTGTCTGTGCTACACTATGCTGTACAGTGAGTTGCTGTCCGTGCTGTACTATGCTGTGCAGTGAGTTGCTGTCTGTGCTGTACTATGCTGTACAATGAGTTGCTCTCCGTGCTGTACTGTGCTGTACAGTGAGTTGCTGTCTGTGATGTACTATGCTGTACAGTGATTTGTTGTCTGTGATGTACTATGCTATACAGTGAGTTGCTGTCCATGCTGTACTATGCTGTGCAGTGAGTTGCTGTCTGTGCTGTACTATGCTGTACAGTGAGTTGCTCTCCATGCTGTACTATGCTGTGCAGTGAGTTGCTGTCCATGCTGTACTATGCTGTGCAGTGAGTTGCTGTCTGTGCTGTACTATGCTGTGCAGTGAGTTGCTGTCTGTGCTGTACTATGCTGTTCAGCGAGTTGCTGTCTGTGTTGTACTATGCTGTACAGTGAGTTGCTGTCTGTGCTTTACTATGCTGTGCAATGAGTTTCTAGACCTTGTGTCCTGCTTAGCAATGAGTCAGAGTCACAGACCTTGTGTTCACATCTCTTTCTATTCTTTCTTATTGGAAACATAATTCATTTGGGTAAAACAATCAGTGCAAGAGAATATTTGGTAAATTTATTGTCAAGAAAATTAGGCACACTGGAGATCTTTTTCTAGGATTGGGAAGCAATATTTAAAGAACTCTAGTACATTAAGGAGTTCAGGATAGTGCCTAACCACTACCAGTGTTCAAAGAGCTTACCATGGGAAAATAAAGACTTAATTATACATGGAGCATTTAGAGCTTAGTTCTTGGTGCATCATCTCAAACATGTGGTTCTTACCATTTAAAAATATTTAGGATTATGTATAATTTTCTTTGCCCCATTAACAAAGATACTTGTACGTCACAAGTAAGGTTAAAAGAAATTAAGGACCCAAATCACCCACATTTACTGACTTCACTGCAGACTGGGTGTGGCTGTTTTGGAGAATGTTAGCTCACAACATCCTCGCTGCCTACATTTTTAATTTATCGGGAGGATTCTAACAGGATATATTCTTGTTCCTCCACTCTTTGTTCTATGCTGGGCACAGAACATTTTTTAAAGCTGAAATAGAATAATGTATTTAAATTGCAATTTTCTAAAATGAAGATTGAGTAATTTTAGATGTTCACCTCCATGACATCAATATTTCAAAGTTCTACTCTCCATGAAGTAATTCATTTCCTTCCTCTGTTCACTAGCAAATTAGTTCCACTAACCCTCAAAGCTTATGTGGTTCCAGGGCAGAACATCCATTGCGTCCCTTCACAGCAAAGTGATTTATCCCTTTGAAGTACATAGAAGCAATTAGATGCCTACAATTTTTCTACTTCCAGACTTGTCCACCCCTCCCTGCAAAGATGGATACACAAAAGTTCAAAACTTTATACAATTGAATCGGGTTAGTACAATATCTAAAGAAGAGAAAATGGTACACTGATTGGGAGTTTTATACGTGAATTATATTATTTTATGAAAGGACTTTAAAGCTCATTATTGAGTTATTGTATCCTGTTACTGATATATTTATCATATAAGTTCATGGGGCCCCTGGCTACAGTAGTGTGAGATAATAAATAATGACAACAGATATGCAGAACTTAATGAATCTTGAAATCTGGGATTATTAATTTTAGTTAAGTTTAATTCATATGGTGGAAATTAACTATATTTATTTAGGTTTAGACAACATTTTAAGTAATAAAATTTTAAGTAATAAAACAATTTTTTAAGTAATAAAAAAGTTTTAAAAAGATTAAAACATGAATATTACTAGTTATGTATGCCTTGTATAGGCATAGACAGTGTGGTAGTTTGAATGAAAATGACCCCATAGGGAGATATGGCCTTGTTGGATTTGGTGTGGCCTTATTGGAGGAAATATTTCACTAGGGTGGCCTTTGAGGTTTTAGATGCCTAAGCCAGGCCCAGTGTCATTCTGTGTCCCTGCTGCCCACTGATTCAGATGCAGAACTCTAATGCACTCCTCAAGCACCAAGTCTGCCTGAGTGTTGCCATTCTCCCCACCATGACAATAACGTACGAAATCTCAGAAACTGCCCCAGTTAAATGTTTTCCTTTATAAGAGCCGCCGAGGTAATGGTGTCTCTTTACATCAACAGAAATCCAAACTAAGACAGATAGAGTATTGTAGCAGAAATTCTAATTGTTCTTAATAATAAAAACATGGAGTCAGATATTAGGGGGTGAAAGTTGAGAGACAGAGAAGCAGTACAGCCAGCCATTAGAGAGACCTCTTATCTCTACCGAATCCTCAGAGCAAAAGGGAAGTCCTGTCCTCAGATTGCACCTCAGACTGCAACCTCAGATTGCAACTAGCTCGTGTCTCCTCCCACTTTATATTCCTTTTTCTGCCAAGCTTTATATCTTCCTGTCTCCACTTCCCTTGTGCTGGGATTAAAGGCAGGCATGTGACTCTCAAGTACAGGGACTGAAGGTGAGAACGACCTCCAGCTGGTTCTGTTTCTCTTTGAGACTGGATCGATCTAGTTTAGCCTAGGGTGGCCTTGAACTAACAGAGCTCCTCCTGAATCCTAAAGGTGGGGGATTAAAGGTGTGTATCACCACTGCCTGGCCTCCAGTGGCTGAGCTCTGAATTTTGATCTTCAGGCAAGCTTTATTTGTTAAAATACAAACAAAATATTACTACAGAGTATAAATATATATTTCACAGTAAAGTTAGATAATATAGTGAAATTATAAATTGTCATAATTTACAAATCTTAACATTTTAAATTTCAATTTAATTACCAATTCTGACATATTGATTCCTTAAACTTTTCCCTATACAAAATTAAAAGGCAAGGTTATATTATCAGCAAAAGTTATATCTGCTTGTTAACATAGGGAAATTGTAGTCTCTATAATTTATATAATTCTATGAATATGATTTTAATATGACTCTTCTTAAAATCCGTCAATCTTTTACCCATGAAAACACCGCCAAATATATTTCAAGGTTTCTATCTTAACCAATCCCAGCCCCTCCTCACTCTTTTGTTCTATAATTGTGCATATGTATGCAAGTGCACATATTTGTGTGGTCTGGAGAGTGTATTGATTTGTAATTAGGTTTAAGTTAAAACATAGCTATGTTTATTGGAGAATCAGGAAGTACTTTTCTGATTTGAAATATTTCTCATGCTGAAATGCTTCCAGGGATGACAAGCCCATAGCTGGTGTCCTCTCGTACCTGCTCACGTTTCCCAGCAATGACTTGACCAACAGCAATGGTAAGAGAGCACGTCTCCTGCTCCTGCTCGCATTTGTTCAAATAAGAATCTCTGTTCTACAAACCATGCTTGAAATTCCTTTGTGATCTTGTCATGGGCTCCTCCTTTCCTATCCACTCTAAAGCAAAGATTTCAAACATGTATAAGGTTGTTACGTATAAAGGTACATTATTAGATTTTAACTTTGTTCTTCAAGAGTAATTTCTAAAGCTTACATCTTAATGTGAACATGTCTTTTCAAAGCTTGTGTTCATTGCTTAACTGAATGTGATATTTTTCTTTGTTCCTTACACAATAATAAAAAATGTATCAGGAATATTATAGGTATTAGCACTGAGCATTGAATTGCAACATGAATGCAGTTTTGCCTTGTGAACTTGTTACACCAAAACACTGATTTGTTTTTGTTTGTTGTTGTTGAAATTTTCTTAAAGTTCTCTTACTGTCAGTAATATGTGAGTATTACTGAAATCAGTTTTCAGAACAGAGAAAATAGAGAAGATACAGAGATTCATCAGAAATTAACTTGTTCTTATTTATAACTAATCAAACACAAGAGATAGCTTTAAATAGCACACCAATGTTGATATGACAAAGCTACATACAAAGTATTAGGGTACGTAATTCAAAAGTAGCATAATAACACAGAAATTTTTATTGTGTTTTATTCTGTAAGGAACAGAAGGAGTGAGCTATAGAACTATACCTCCTCAAACACAAAGTGGCTTTCAGACTTTATTGTCAACTGGAAGCTCAATCCTAATTTATAAAAGATGGAGAATTGTGTTTGGAGCGGATGCCTGGTTAGGAAGAAGAAGGGTACAAACGTTACATAGTAATGAACAAGGCAGAGACACAGACAGAGGAGAGAGCACTCACCCATTAGCTGAGCTTCTTGAACAGTAATAAACATGGCACTAGGGGACAAGAAAGCCTCCTCAGCTGACAAATATCTTCAACACAGCAGCCTGCTCTCAGATCTGCTCCCTTCCCCCGCGAAGGCCACTAAGGGTCCTCGTCTTCAAAACTGCTCATGGAGTTCAGTTTTCAGCTCAGTCGGCAAGAGAAGAGCCTCTGCTCTTAGAATCGTACTAGACTCTGATGTGCCACCACTCTGCTCAGTGGTCCCTCTGAGGGTCACCAAGCACTGAGGACACATATGAAGGCCAAGCAGGTCTATGTACCCAAAGTCCCACTTTCCTGGAACTCATTGCTAATGAGAACGGCATAAAATTCACTCTCTCGTCTGTGGAAGCCTTGGTGCCATAGTGAAAAAAAATGGAGCAGAATGGGGGGAAGCTCAACATGGTTTTATAAGCACACAGTGCATTACTTTGTTTTCCTATTTTTCCGCGAAAGGTAATATTGGCTAACATAATTAACTACGTTGATTTTCTATGCTGTCAACAGCAAATAATATAAATTAAATTGCATTGATTAATCAATCAATCAATCAATCAGTCAATCAAGTATCTCCTGAAAGAGTATTTGCTCTGGAACTAGAAATTTAACTTTATATTTAATGCTGTCATCTATTGTTTTGTATTTAAATACATTTTTCTTCTTGAAACTAGACCAAAGCTAAAAAATCAAACAGCACTTCTAATTTGACATGCCAAAGCAAAAAATAATGTCTCTGAAATATAACCTAGAAATATTTTCACTATATACATATACTAGCAGCTCTTAAGCAGGCATAACATTGACCTGCCTTAAACACTTTACCATCTCATTAGTTAAATTGGAAACTTGTATAACATTAGAAAAAAACATAAAGTTAAGATCTAAAACACAAACATAATTATATATAAAGTATATTGACACAAATTTAGAAGTGCACCAGAAGCTGCCTTTAATTGGGCAGAAGATCACCTAACATACACTGGTTGTTGACATCTTCATACAAGCCTACTTGCTTGAATTACTTTGAAACATAAAAATTATTTTGAAACTGTTGTAAAATAGCTTAACTAAATATGAAAATTGCATGTCCCTCAAATAAAAGCATTCTAAAAAAGAGTGTTCACTAAAAGATTTATTTCTTGAAGGCATTGAAGATGTTAAGTTTTAAGAGACAAATAGGTGACTACAAGAAGCACATAATAGTGGCAATAGAAATCATTTCTGTCACAGCCAGTCCTGCCCTAAGGGACTCACACACCACTCACTCAGCTTAATCGCTCCTGTCAAATGCTCTTGTGCAGTTAAGAAATATATGAAGAAAATTCTTTGAAATCTTTGATATTAGGCTATGAATTGCTATTTGGGTTTCTAAAATTCTGACGTGTTTAGAATCAGACCTGTCTCTCCTCTGCATTAGAAAGTCTTCATAACTCATGCAAGTGTGAGGCAAGGGAGCACGGCCATGTTCTCTTGGAGGTTTTCAGTGCTCACATTACTTTCATGTGGAGAGATTCTTCCTTTCCTTTTTACAGTCAACTTTACCATTTTACTGTAAAAATAAAAGGGGTTCTCCTTTCTCAGCACCTGTTCAGGATTCTTTCGAGAAATGTCTCAGTATGATAGCAATAATTATTTTATTATGCAACTGTGTTGCTTAAAATTCCTTTATAGCACAATTTAATACCATAATATGATAGCTATCGTAATGTGTTACAAATAAATGTGGTACTGGAGAACAGAGTGATTAGGATTTAATCATGATCGCAATACCACAGTAGAAGATTAATAGAACCTTAGAGAGTATGAGTGTTGATTCTCTCTCTCTCTCTCTCTCTCTCTCTCTCTCTCTCTCTCTCTCTCTCTCTCTCTCTGTCTCTCTCTCTCTCTCTCTCTGTGTGTGTGTGTGTGTGTGTGTGTATGTGTGTATGTGTGTGTGCATGTGATAGATAGCTCTAGGCTCTAACTCTCTAGCTATCCTATTCTCCTATTATGTTACACAAGTTGAGATGTCTGAAGAAAGACTGGTGGAAAGGCAGAACAGAGATGTCAAATGTTTGTACCCTAATCCTCTCTTCAGTGCCCACACTGTGCAGGAGTGGATGTATGTGATTTCAAGCCTATCTGGGAGCTGAATTTTTTTTTTGTTTGTTTGTTTTTTTTTGTTTTTTTTTTTTGTTTTGTTTTTCGAGACAGGGTTTCTCTGTAGCTTTGGAGCCAAGGGAGCTGAAAATTTTAGATTACACTTAGAAGTTTGTCATTGCTGAGGCTCCCCAAGACTTCCTCCAGGAACTCCCCATTACTCTTCACCAGGGCTTCTCCTCCCATTATCTTTGGAAAGTTTCATTTGGTCTTTCACTTCCTCTTTGAAGCTGTAGCTTACATTAACTATCCTTGATTTACCTGAAGTGTTTATTGAGTTTTTAAAATATTATATGTATATATATAAAACAATATTCTAAAATTTTTATATAAAATAGTAGTATATAAATAAGAAAGTAAATAAATTTCAAGACTAAAATTTCAGATTTTGTCAGTAAAGCTGTGAAATTTAATAAAGAGCTAAACATAAATAGTATCCCATTTATAGAATTTTTGTATCAGAGCCCTCCATCAATGATGATTTGTAGATGTGATGTTATATGTTATATAAGCAGCCCCAGTGTTGCGCGCTGTGCCTTCTGGGTTTGTGTGAGCACATTGCAAGCTTCACACATGGGGTAAACCTGCTACCATGCTCCTCAGGATATACCTCTGCTCTTAACCTTCCAAGACTAAACTGAAAAGGAGGTACACAGGGGTGGCATCTGTGCTACACAAACAATGATAGCTAGAGGTATAAAAAGGTTTAAATTCATATATTTGATTAATAAAAAGCAGGAGTCTGCCATTGAAGCAATGGATTGTGAGATGAGTAGGAGGAATCTGCATTTCTCATCTAAATCACAGACTACCTTCGAAAGGTCATTTGCTTCTCAGTGAGGTGCAAACATTTCATGCTCTGTGCCATTAGTGTGGGAAAGGGGGTTTGCCAGATGAATCTGTAGTCAGCCTCATTTCCTATCATATAAAATAGATGCCTTTTGAGCTCAGAAAGGCTTGCACAAGTCTAACAAGCTGTCATTATGAGCACAAAAGCCAGAAAGCTTGAAAGCAGGGCCTTTAGTTTTGATGGTGTATAGCTGTCCATTTTGTCAAGGGAAACAGAATTTAGGGATACTGACCTCTATCGAGGTTCATTATCTGCTGTAAAACAATTAGAAACTTGTTTAAGGATAGCTTGTAGAATGCTTTCTCATCAGCCCGAGGTTCTAAATTGGATTGTTCACCCCACACAAAGCAGGAGCAGTGGTGTACTCTTTGATCTTCACACCAAGGAGGCAGAGCAGAGGTATTAAACAATCAAGTCCTGGTGGACTGCAGAGTGAGACTGGGGTCAGCCCTAGAAAAGGCTACTAGAACGTTACTAAGAAAGTGTTAGCTTTCTTATAGGAGCCCATCCCACCTTCAATGGTGCCCTGCTTGCAGGGACCTCTCCTTTATTTTCAATATGGCTCCTCCTTGCTTTCTCTTCCTGCGCTCTGGACGTTGTTCAATGTCCCCATCCTTGTGCCACAGAGGTACCCATCAAGTATGACTCATCTCAGGATTTCAGAATTAATTTAATAAAATCAACCTTATCCAGTCCCCTTCATGTAATGTCTCTGTCTCTGTCTCTGTCTCTCTCTCTCCCCCCCTCTCTCTTCCTTTCTTTCTTTCTTTTTTTCTTTCTTTCTTTCTGGTGAGGATTTTACTGGAAATACTTCTTATTCATGTATGTTTAATTCTCATCTTTTTCAAACAGACGTTAATTGTAAAGAAGGAGGAGATTTGATGTTTAATTTTACTCTTTATCCCATTTCTACCCACACCATCCTACTAAGATGAGGTGTGAAATCATCCCATCATGACACAATGCTTACTGAATTGTTAACACAACTATTTCCTTTTGCAATAGATTTGATTTTTACAATATTTAAATGCCGTTTATTTTCACTCACTGGAGTTTTTCATGATTCCATTGATATTTGTTCTAGTTTTAAGTGTGCAACAAATAGAGTGTATTTGAGGAATAAGTTTGCATTATTCAAAGTGTATATAAATTGATTACTAATGAATTTGCCCAATTTATATATTTTGCAAAACATACAAAACAGGGTGAGAATAAAGTATCTTTTGCTCTGTGAATGATTGGTGTAGTTCATTGGTATTATGAATTTATATGGTTGTTTCACAAACTTTCTCATTAGACCCTTCTTAGCAATGTTAGTGTAAGTTTTCCATCAACTGTGTTCTTGCACATATGACATTATTAATAATATTGTTAACCAAACACCATAGAATTGATTTCTGAAAAAGATATTCTACTATACTTTGTTAACTCTTTATTTCATTGTAAAATGTCTTGTCTCTTATTCATTTTGTTTAATTCCTATACACAGAGCCTGGTTCCTGCTTTTTTTTTAAATGTGGAGTACATTGCATTGTTATGTTTATTTCTTACTGGTAATCCTATATTCTTATTATCCTAATATTTAATATCTTTAAAATGACATCTAATTCTGGAAAATCTTTGGCAAGCAATTAAAATATTACATTAGACACCACGTGTACCAGAATGATCTGGGTTTGTTTTTATTGATGATTTAGAAGCCATTATACTCTACAAAAGCAATTCCTTAAAGCACATTTGAGCATTCAAAATTGTGTCTTCCCAATGTTTTGTCCTTCCAAATATACCACAGTTTATTTTTATTCCATTGCATCAGAGTAGTTTATTAGATTTCCAGGAACACCCTAACTCATCAGCAACTACGTTGCCTAAAGCAACAGAAACTAATACTGTCACACTTCTGGAGACTAAGTGTAAAACCTAAGAGGACAAAGAAACAGGCTCCAGGATATCTTGGCATTAGATCTTTAGTAATTTAAATTAATTGAGATTTTCTAAGTCTTCAGACTCTGGTTCTCTTTATTAATAAGTTTCTCTTTCTATTTAAATATGTAGCTCACATCTCACTATAAGCGGCAAAGTGAATCAGGACACAGTGTCCACTCTGCTTGCAAATCTCAACTAAATGGCTAGGCCTATAATTATATCTATCCATGTATAATTATATCTGTCTATCATCTATCTATCGGTCTATCTATAATTATATCTCTCTATCTATAATTATATATATATATATCAATATCTATCTATATCTATCAATCTATCTATATCTATCATCTATCAATCTATCTACCTATATCTACCATCTATCTATATCTATCAATATCTATCTACCATCAATCAATCTATATCTATCTATCTATCTATCTAATCTATCATCTATCAATCTATCTATATCTGCTATCTATCTATATCTATCAATCAATCTATATCTATCTATCTATCATCTATCTATCTATCTATCATCTATCTATCTATCAACTATCTATCATCTATCTACCAATCCGTCTATCCATCTACCTATCATATTTGCTTTTTTATTTACAAAAATACTTAGTCTCTCAGCATCCAATATTATGCATATAATGCCTTTCTGAGAGCCCACAAGAATGACCTTTAAAGCTAACATTTTTAGTAATCAATTCATTTAAGGCAATGTATCCTTTTCCTGCCTGTACATTAATTTTCACTTGTTTTCACTTAACTTTCAAGCCACATACAGATTTGAAAGCTATTGGTTATAGGATTACCTTGGTACTGGTGCCAAAATCTATACTTGCTTCTATGACTCATGATAAAGGACATCATAAAATAAGTGATTTAAAGGAAACAGTATCCTCAAATCCATAAAAATCTAAGAACTATGAAGAAGCTATTATCCAATAGGTTAGGCTTGCTCTGCATACTCACCTACTGTTATTTATTCCACCTTTGCTGGCTCCAACTATTTTTGATCCTCCATATGACACTGACACCATTTTTTTCTGTGCCTCTGTCTCCTTGTGACTTTCTTATTTAGGACTCACCCTAATCTAGTGTAATCTCATTTTCAGAAATTTTATTTGAATCTATCCTATCTTGAAATGAGGTTATATTCTCAGACCCTGAGAAGACATGAATTTGAGTGGCCTAAATCAATTTAGGACAACTCAACTAGCAAAACAACAGTGAGAAATATGGTAGCCAAAATATAAACTTAATTCCTCCAGTGTGTGGAGAAAGATGGAAAATGTAGAAGGTCATCAGACTGTGATAACCTCAGAGCTAGGACCATACTGAGCCCAAGAGGATGCTGGGAAATGATCAGAGACGCACACTTCAGGAGCCAAGGCTACAGAGAAAACCTAAAATGATGTACTGAAAGCTTTGCTTCACTGGCTTTCAGCAAGTTCTCTGTAAGAGTTAAATATCACTTTGGATGCCAGGGAACATTCTGTTCATTTAATTCTTTTATTTTCAGCTTTTGAATTTTTATGATGGGAATTCCATTAGGTTTGCACTAAGTACATTTCTCTGTACAGAACAATATCATATTAAAAATATATTTATATATTATAATATTTAAATTTATTAAAAAGAATATGTTAAGGCAGGTGCTTCTTCACTAAATCTAAGTCTATGGAAATAACATAAGGCAGGGAATGTAGGATTACAATGAAAAGTGAATTACATGCAATTTACATTTCTTATTCCTGCTTCATAGGACACTTGACATTTATTTTAAAGATGGTATTGAGACTTAGTGAATACAAAAAAAAAGCATGTTAATAACTGCTGGTTTTATAGACTTTGTAGACAATAGAATAATCTTTTTAAATGTAAGTCATATTTTCTGGATATTCTTTTATATTTGTCTATAATTTTAGGAACATCATTATCAACTGTAGGATATGCTTAATCTTCTTTGTATTGTTGCTTTCAGTGAAGTCCTGAAACAAGTATTTCTGAGCAGTGTAGCTTGAGTGAATTTGCTTTCCTGCTGCTAGCAGTGCTGATTCAGGAACAGGTTTTTATTTGTTTGCTTTGTTTAATAGAGCGGAATGACTGTCATCAGCTCATAGCCCTCTTCTCAACTCAACACTGGTTCTTAGATGACGATCTCATTGGCAGCAGTCAGTCCAGTAGACTAGCAACTTAACTAGCTGCTACACCATGTCTCTGTCCAGATTGGATCCCACTTAGGTGTTCCTCTTAGTTTCATTTCTATTTAGTTGGTGAACAAATGAGGTCCTGTGTGGTATCATGGGGAATGTGTTTCATTACTTTTCTGCTTCCTTTTATCCCAGGCTCGTGCCAGGTTGAAGTTATTTTTCTTTTAATACCTTTTATTTTTTTGGGAGCCATGTTGTTCAGCAAAACCATTTATTTTTTTCTATCACCAGCCACAGTTTACATATAGGATTATCCAAATGCTTCCCTGCATTTCTTACCCAAACTTTATATAAGGAAACATGCTGGGGAGATGTGAATATTTCTTGCGAAAGGGCACTTTGGGTTCTGTATATTTCTCTACCTACTCTGGACTTAATATTTTAAGATTTGTTTCTATGTGATTAATAGATTTTATAAATAAATCTTCTTTCCCTCCTATACTCAAGCCTATGACCTTGGTCCCTGAACACTGTGAATTTTCTGTGTATTACTTCAGTATAGAAACTCTTAACTGTATGTCATAAGAGTTGAGTAGCTTTGGATAAGGTGCTAATCAAAGCAGTAAAACAGCTTCAGGGTTTGTTTGGTTTTTGTAGCTGTTCTTTCTTTGTAAAGAGCTCTTACTTCAGCTTCATCTTAAACTATTTGAATTTTTCTAAATAGCTGTCTCCTAAGGGAAATATTCAATGCTTTACTAGAAAAAAAACTTCAAAAATATTTTCCTAAGTCTCACTTTATTATATTGAAAAAAATGTTGATACTTCTATTATTATTTTTATAGACAGTAGTATCTTACTTTGTGCTATGTCCAATGCAGCTTTGGGACTTTGGGTCTCAATTGTCCGGAAAGGCCCATGTGCTAAAGGTTTGTTCCCCAGGGTAGGTGTTAATCAGGACTTGTGCCCAGAGAGAGAGCACCTGAGTTCGTGTTCATGAGGACTGTGGGACTCATGACCAGGTGCTTATTCTTCAGTTGGGGATGCTTTATCGAAGATGTTGGCACCTTGAGTAGGTGGGACCTGACCAGACCTTTGGATGGTGTCGTCTGCCACCCATTTCTAGTCCCTCTCTTCTCCATCTTTACTCCAAATTCCTTACTTCAAATACCAAGAACTGAGACACCACGAAGGATTAAAATGTTGGAATTTATAAGCTTTTCTTTTCATTTTGCCTTCTGACTCAGAGAATAGGCAGTGAGTGTCAAGGCATGAAAAGCTTCTGCCATGACTTTGTCTTGCCACAGTCCTTAAGCTATAAAGAAACAGGTCATTAATTAGAACTTCAGACCTGTGAACCCAACTTCATGTTTGCTCTTTCAAATTAACTCTAGGTTTTTTGTTATAGTGACATAAAACTACTCACACTCTATCTTACAAAACTCACTAGAAATGTAAATTCTAAACCTAACTAATTAAATTAGTTAAATTAGACCTTTTTCTGGCTAGATTTCAGAATATTGTATATGGACAAGCCATGTTGGTTATGGCCTTGTGAGGTACAAGTCTCCTGCTCTAAGAAGCAAATATAACTGTTGGATCTTTCTCCATTTATTTTCATGAAGATGACTCATAGTCAGTGACCGAATCCAGTGAATAAATTAAATGAAGTCACATGCTATTTCAACAATCAATGCTTGCTGTTAGTGTTAGCAAAATCTTCTTAGAGTTGTATCTTAGTCTGAAATAATCTCAGCTGAACAATACTTCAGTAATATGACCCCCTTACTAGAATCACATTGACCTTAATAGCATGACAACCATTGCATAATTCCTTCCTTTTATCCTTGTTAAATATTTCCTCCCAAGTTTCCCTTGCATGGCTAATCCTGACTACTTTCAACCTCTAAGAGACCCAGGTTAACCCAAGTAGCTCAAAATAAACCAAGAACTGAAGTTTGGATGTTTCCTTCCTGCTTATCCATTTCCGGATACTATGTATCTTGTCAGTGGTTGAGGAATGGGCATTTCTTTGCTCAAAGGCCAGTTTTACAAGAAGAAAACAAGCTCCAAGTGGAGTGTCTTCAGTACTCAACATTCTCTCGGGCATAGATTGGTGCTGCCAAGAACAATCTTGTCTCAGCTCTTTGAAGCACTTGAAGGTTATCTGTCTATGTATAATATAATCTCTATGTTTCTAAATAACCTTATTAGTCTAACTATAAGTATGATAAACATAGCTGACTATCAATCTATAATTCTTAATACCTATATAATGTAAAGACTTGTTGCCGGAGCTACTTCTGCTCCTTCAGCCAATAGCCGCTGAGATACCAGCCCATTGGGGCGTGGTCTCTCTTTTTAAAAATGCGGCCACTTCCCTCTGCTTGCTCTCTGGCTTCCGGCTCTGCTTCTGACAACTAGGCTCCCTTCCTGATTGCGCAGAGGGCTGTTGTCTGGGACGGTGATCTGTAAGTTTTCTCCCCTTTAAATAAATAACCATTCTATTAATCATAATTCCAAACTGGTGTAGGATTGTTTGTGATTTACGCCATCAAAGACTGAGACTATATTAAAATATTATACATTAAAAATTATGCAACAAATGAGGACAATTATCTCAAAATGTAAACAATGGATAAGTATCTTGATCAGAGGTAGAAATGTACATTGCAATATGATAAAATATATATCAGTATATAAAAATGTTTTAAGCAGAGGTAGAAACATGCATGCATACAATATTCAATATAATTTAACTTTGTATCAATATACAAGAATCCATACCAATGTAATTGTCTGTAATAGCTCACAAGTATTCACTTTATTACTCACTATTATTATTAGTGTGAGTAAGCTCACACTAATCTATTATCCCATCTACTTTTCCATGTTTTCAAAGAGATCCCTGAGCCTATAAAATTTCCCCCATCCCCCAACCCTATATCAATTATAATCAACCCCTAAGATGTACCTAACCCTGAGGGCAAACTTTGTTAAGAGAGGGACGTCATCTTCTAGAATTACTTCCAGCTGTCATGGGGGTAATGTTCTTTTTTTTTTAGGATTTTATGAAAGTAAAATGATGGTTAAGTTCCAAGATTAATATCTGGTATAATTGAAAATAATCTTTGAGTATTTCGTAGGGTTTTTCTGAGCTTCCTATTTGGAGGTCTGGCCAGAATGTTGAAAAAAAGGCACCATACCAGCTAACCAAGTTGGACCCATCAGGAGCAGCTGGTACACAAAACAGGTCTTGTAGTACTGCTACCAGCATCATGACATCCTATCAACCAGGTGGAGTTGTTATGGGGCTGCATCTTCTTCCTAGAAACTTCAAAGATTACTGCAGAAAAATTCACTGTTCATTGTGGAAAAATTAAACATTATTTATATAGACATATGCAAGCATATGTATTCAATAAAATGTACGATAGAGACAAAAATAGATATAAAGAAAAGTAAAATTTTTTTCTAAATTCTTTTTTATTTTTGTCCCATATCATGGCTCCTGACATGAGACAGAAACTCTGAAGTTTATTTAAACAACATGCTCGGATTTACAGTGTCCAACTAAAAAGCCAGCTCTATGTATTCATAAACACACACACACACACACACACACACACACACACATATATATACTTTATCTTTTGTACTTATGAATCACATTTCATTTTCATTTTTTTTTCGTAATTACTTTTGTTTTATTTTGGGTTCAAGTTTTCTTCTGTGCGCTACTATCTTTATTTTTTTTCCTCATGGTTTATTTTTTTATATTTAAAAATTTCCATCTCCTTCCCTCCTCCTCCCACCTCCCTCCGCTCCTCCTCCCCCTTCCCTCCCCTCCTTCTCTCCGTTCCCTCCCCTTCCCTCCTCCATACCTACCCTCCCTCCCTCTCAAGGCCAAGGAGCCATCAGGGTTCCCTACTCTATGCTAAGTCCAAGGTCCTCCCAACTCCCCCCAGGTCCAGGAAGGTGATCGACCAAGCTGAGAAGGCTCCCACAGAGCCCGTCCATGCAGAAGAATCAGAGCCCAGCGCCATTGTCCTTTGCTTCTCAGTCAGCCCCCTCTGTTGGCCACATTCAGAGAGACTGGTTTGGTCGCATGATCCATCAGTCCCATTCCAACTGGAGTTGGTGATCTCCCATTAGTTCTGTCCCACCATCTCCATGAGTGAACGCACCCCTCACGTTCCTGACTTTCTCCCTCATGTTCTCTCTCCTTCTGCTCCTCATCAGGATCTTGGGAGCTCAGTCCAGTGCTCCAATGTGGGGCTCAGTCACCTTCCCCCTCTGTTGCCAGCTGGAGGTTCCCTCACGGTCCTGACTTTCTTTCTCATGTTCTCTCTCCTTCTGCTCCTCATCAGGACCTTGGGAGCTCAGTCCAGTGCTCCAATGTGGGGCTCTGTCATTTTCTTCATCTATCGTCACGTGGAGGTTCTATGGTGATATGCAAGAAATTCATCAGTATGGCTATAGGAACTGGCCTTTTAAGGCTCCCTCTCCTCAGCTGCCCAAGGAACTAACTGGGGGCGTCTCCCTGGAAACCTGGGAACCCCTCTAGGGTCAAGTCTCTTGACAACCCTCAGGTAGCTCCTTAAATTAAGATATATGCTTCCCTGCTCCCATATCCACCCTTCCTATATCCCGAGCATCCCATTCCTCCTAGCTCCCCCCATTCTCCCCTTCACATTTTTCTCTCCCCATCTTCCCTTGGCCCAGTCTCGCCCAACCCTCAAGTTCCCAATTTTGCCTGGCGATCCTGTCTACTTCCAATATCCAGGAGGATTACTATATCTTTTTTTGTGAGTTCACCTTCTTATTATCTTCTCAAGGATCCCAAATTTATAGGCTCAATGTCCTTTAATTATGGCTAGAAACCGATTATGAGTGAGTACATCCCATGTTCATCTTTTTGGGTCTGGGTTACCTCACTCAGAATAGTGTTTTCTATTTCCATCCATTTGCCTGCAAAATTCAAGATGTCGTTGTTTTTTACCGCTGAGTAGTATTCTAGCATGTATATATTCCACAGTTTCTTCATCCATTCTTCCACTGAAGGGCATCTAGGTTGTTTCCAGGATCTGGCTATTACAAATAATGCTGCTATGAACATAGATGAGCATATGCTTTTGTTGTATGATTGGGCATCTCTTGGGTAGATTCCCAATAGTGAAATTGCTGGGTCCTGGGGTAGGCTGATCCCGAATTTCCTGAGAAACCGCCACACTGCTTTCCAAAGTGGTTGCACAAGTGTGCATTCCCACCAGCAATGGATGAGTGTACCCCTTACCCCACAACCTCTCCAGCAAAGGTTATTATTGGTGTTTTGGATTTTAGCCAATCTGACAGGTGTAAGATGATATCTCAAAGTTGTTTTGATTTGCATTTCCCTGATAGCTAGGGAGGTTGAGCATGACCTTAAGTGTCTTTTGGCCATTCGAACTTCTTCTGTTGAGAATTCTCTGTTCAGTTCAGCGCCCCAATTTTTAATCGGGTTAATTGGCATTTTACCATCAAGTCTCTTGAGTTCCTTATATATTTTGGAGATCAGACCTTTGTCAGTTGCAGGGTTGGTGAAGATCTTTTCCCAGTCAGTAGGCTGCCTTTGTGTCTTTGTGACAATGTCCTTTGCTTTACAGAAGCTGCTCAACTTCAGGAGGTCCCATTTATTCAATGTTGCCCTTAATGTCTGTGTAGCTGGGGTTATGCGCAGGAAACGGTTCCCTGTGCCCATTTGTTGTAGAGTACTTCGCACTTTCTCCTCTATCAAGCTCAATGTGTTCAGATTAATTTTGAGGTCTTTAATCCATTTGGACTTGAGTTTTGTGCATGGTGATAGATATGGATCTACTTTCATTCTTCTACAGGTTGAAATCCAGTTATGACCGCACCATTTGTTGAAGATGCCCTCTTTCTTCCATTGTGTACTTTTGGCTCCTTTATCAAAAATCAGGTGTTCGTAGGTTTGTGGTTTAAGATCCGGGTCTTCTATACGATTCCATTGGTCAACTTCTCTGTTTTTATGCCAATACCAAGCTGTTTTCAATACTGTAGCTTTGTAATAGAGTTTGAAATCAGGGATGGTAATGCCTCCAGAAGTACCTTTATTGTATAAGATTTTTTTGGCTATCCTGGGTTTCTTGTTTTTCCATATAAAGTTGATTATTGTCCTCTCAATCTCTGTGAAGAATTTTAATGGGACCTTGATTGGGATTGCATTGAATCTATAGATTGCTTTTGGTAGAATTGCCATTTTTACTATGTTGATCCTCCCAATCCACGAGCAGGGGAGATCCTTCCATTTTCTGGTATCCTCTTCAATTTCTTTCTTCAAAGACTTAAAGTTCTTGTCAAATAAATCCTTCACTTCCTTGGTTAGAGATACTCCCAGATATCTTATGCTATTTGTGGCTATTGTGAAAGGTGATACTTCTCTGATTTCCCTCTCTGCTTCCTTATCCTTTGTGTATAGGAGGGCGACTGATTTTTTGGAGTTGATCTTGTAACCTGCCACGTTACTGAAGGAGTTTATCAGCTGTAGGAGTTCTTTGGTGGAGTTTTTGGGGTCGCTTATGTATACTATCATATCATCTGCAAATAATGAAAGTTTAACTTCTTCCTTTCCAAATTGAATCCCCTTGATTCCCTTATGTTGTCTTATTGCTATTGCTAGAACTTCAAGCACTATATTGAAGAGATAAGGAGAGAGTGGACAGCCTTGTTGTGTTCCTGAATTTAGTGGGATAGCCTTGAGTTTCTCTCCGTTTAATTTGATGTTAGCTGTCGGCTTGCTGTAAATAGCTTTTATTATATTTAGGAATGACACTTGTATCCCTAATCTCTCCAAAACTTTTATCATAAAAGGGTGCTGAATTTTGTCAAATGCTTTTTCAGCATCTAATGAGATGACCATATGGTTTTTTTCCTTCAGTTTATTTATATGATGGATTACATTGATAGATTTTCGTATGTTGAACCAGCCCTGCATCTCTGGGATGAAGCCTACTTGATCGTAGTGGATAATTTTTCTAATGTGTTCTTGGATTCGGTTTGCCAGTATTTTATTGAGAATTTTTGCGTCAATGTTCATGAGTGAGATTGGCCTGTAATTCTCTTTCTTGGTTGAGTCTTTGTGTGGTTTAGGTATCAGGGTAACTGTAGCTTCATAGAAGGAATTTGGCAGTGACTCTTGTGTTTCTATATTATGAAATACCTTAAGGAGTATAGGTATTAGGTCTTCTTGGAAGTTCTGGTAGAATTCCGCATTGAAACCATCTGGTCCTGGGCTCTTTTTGGTAGGGAGGTTTCTGATAACAGTTTCTAATTCTTTGCGACTAACAGGACGATTTAGAGCATTTACCTGGTCCTGGTTTAACTTTGGTATATGGTATTTATCTAAAAAACTGTCCATTTCTTTTACATTTTCCAATTTTGTGGCATACAGGCTTTTGTAGTAAGATCTAATTATTCTCTGAATTTCCTCTGTGTCTGTGGTTATATCCCCCTTTTCATTTCTGATCTTATTAATTTGCGTGTTCTCCCTCTGCCATTTGATTAGTTTGGCTAAGGGTTTGTCAATCTTGTTGATTTTCTCCAAGAACCAGCTTCTTGTTTCATTGATTCTTTGGATTGTTTTCTGTGTTTCTATTTTGTTGATTTCTGCCCTCAGTTTGATTATTTCCAGTCTTCTACTTCTCCTAGGTGAGTCTGCTTCTTTTTTTTCCAGAGCTTTCAGGTGTGCTGTTAAGTCACCAATGAGTGCTTTCTCTGTTTTCTTTAAGTGGGCACTTAGTGCTATGAACTTTCCTCTTAGCACTGCTTTCATTGTGTCCCATAGGTTTGAGTATGTTGTGTCTTTGTTTTCATTAAATTCAAGAAAGACTTTAATTTCTTTCTTTATTTCTTCCTTGACCCAGGTGTGGGTCAGTAGTTGACTGTTCAGTTTCCATGAGTTTGTGGGCTTCCTGGGGTAGCATTGTTGTTGAATTCTAATTTTAATCCATGGTGATCCGATAAGACACAGGTGGTTACTAATATTTTTTTGTAACTGTGGAAGTTTGCTTTGTTACCAAGTATATGGTCAATTTTCGAAAAGGTTCCATGAGCCGCAGAGAAGAAGGTATATTCTTTCCTATTTGGGTGGAATGTTCTATAGATGTCTGTTAAGTCCATTTGGTTCATTACCTCCATTAAGTCTTTCAATTCTCTGTTAGGTTTCTGTCTGATTGACCTGTCCATTGGTGAGAGAGGAGTGTTGAAGTCTCCAACTATTAGTGTGTGTGGTTTGATGGCTGCCTTGAGTTCTAGAAGTGTTTCTTTTACATAGGCGGGAGCTTTTATATTAGGGGCATAGATATTCAGGATTGAGACTTCATTCTGATGGATTTTTCCTGTTATGAGTATAAAGTGTCCCTTTCCATCTCTTCTGATTGATTTTAGTTTGAAGTCAACTTTGTTGGAAATTAGTATGGCCACACCAGCTTGTTTCTTAGGGCCATTTGCTTGATAAACCTTTTCCCAACCCTTTACTCTGAGTAGGTGTCTGTCTTTGTGGTTGAGGTGTGTTTCTTGTAAACAGTAAAATGTTGGATTCTGTTTTCGTATCCAGTCTCTTAGCCTGTGCCTTTTTATAGGTGAATTGAGTCCATTGATATTAAGTGATATCAATGACCAGTGGTTGTTAACTTCAGTCATTTTTAGTAGTAGAGTTTGTGTGTTTCCCTTCTTCTAGTTGTGCTGGTGAAGGGTCGCTAGATGCCTGAGTTATTGTGGGCATTGTTGGACTCCTTGGTTTGTGATTTTCCTTCTATTACTTTCTGCAAGGCTGGATTTGTGGCTGCGTATTGTTTAAATCTGTTTCTGTCCTGGAATATCTTGTTTTCTCCATCAATGGTGAATGCAAGCTTTGCTGGGTATAATAGTCTAGGCTTGCATCCATGTTCCCTTAGTGTCTGTAGCACATCTATCCAAGCTCTTCTGGCTTTCATGGTTTCCATTGAGAAATCAGGTGTAATTCTGATAGGTTTCCCTTTATATGTTACTTGACCTTTTTCCTTTGCAGCTCTTAATATCTGTTCTTTATTCTGTATGTTTTGTGTTTTGATTATTATATGGCGTGGGGATGCTTTCTTTTGATCCAGTCTATTTGGTGTTCTGTAGGCTTCTTGTACCTTCATAGGAACATCCTTCTTTAGGTTGGGGAAGTTTTCTTCTATAATTTTGTTGAATATGTTTTCTGGGCCTTTGAGTTGTAATTCTTCTCCTTCTTCTACCCCAATTATTCTTAGGTTTGGTCTTTTCATGGTGTCCCAGATTTCCTGAATGTTTTGTGTTAAGAATTTGTTAGATTTGTTTAGTTCTTTAATCTGTGAGTTTATTTCCTCTATAGTATCTTCAGAGTCCGAGATTCTTTCTTCCATCTCTTGTATTCGGTTGGAAATACTTGTCTCTGAAGTTTCTGTTCGTTTACTCAGAGTTTCCATTTCCAGTCGTCCCTCAGATTGTGTTTTCTTCAATACCTCCATTTCATTTATCAGGTCTTGTACTGTTTCCCTTACCTGTTTGATTGCTTTTTCTTGTTTTTCTTGTTTTTCTTGGGGATCTTTGAGAGATTTATTTATTTCGTCTACCTTTTTGTTTGTCATCTCCATATCTTTATGGCAGTTTTTTACCTCCTGTTTAAGGTCCTCTATTATTTTCATAAAGTACTGTTTAAGGTCGGTTTCTTCCATATCTTCTGGGGTAGGGTGTTCAATTCTTGTTGTTTCGGGATGTCTGGCTTGTGGTGATGTCATGTTGCCTTTCATGTTGTTGCATGAGCTCCTGCATTGGCGCCTGCCCATCTCTTCCTTCAGAAGGAGCCCGGAGGCGTTTGGTGTCCTAGACCAATCTTTGCTGTGACTGAAACTGGTTGGATCTCCCCAGTGCCAGAGGAGGACCTATTCCTTGCGTCACAATCTGAAGAAGCCCGCACTCCCTTGCAGAAATCCTCAGACCTGCCTGGAGGCCAGAGTCTGACTCCTCTGGGTGGATGGCCTTAGAACAGGAGCAGGACACCTGAGAACACTAGGGAAAGCTTGGAAGACACACAGGGACGGGAGAAAGGGACACAAGCCTGCAGAGGGAAGTGGGGGTAGGGGGTCTGTGCTCTCTTTCAGGGCAGGTTGCCCCAGGGTCCGCATTCACTCACCAGTTCAGATGGAATGTCAGGGCACAGGATCAGGGATTCTAGGCAGCCCAGGGTCGCAGCCCAGACAAAAGGGCCAAGGTGGGGGCAGGGCGGGATGGAATACCACACAGCGAACCTGGCAGCACAATCTGAAGGAGCCCGCGCCCCTCCGCAGGAATCCTCAGACCTGCCTGGAGGCCAGATTCTGACCCCTTTGGGTGGATGGCCTTAGAACAGGAGCAGGACACCTGAGAACACTAGGGAAAACTTGGGAGACACAGGGACGGGAGAAAGGGACACAAGCCTGCAGAGGGAAGTGGGGGTAGGGGGTCTGCGCTCTCTTCCAGGGCAGGTTGCCCCAGGGTCCGCATTCACTCACCAGTTCAGATGGAATGTCAGGGCACAGGATCAGGGATTCCAGGCAGCCCAGGGTCGCAGCCCAGACAAAAGGGCTGAGGTGGGGGCTGGGCGGGATGGAATACCACACAGCGAACCTGGCAGCACAATCTGAAGGAGCCCGCGCCCCTCCGCAGGAATCCTCAGACCTGCCTGGAGGCCAGATTCTGACCCGTTTAGGTGGATGGCCTTAGAACAGGAGCAGGACACCTGAGAACACTAGGGAAAACTTGGGAGACACAGGGACGGGAGAAAGGGACACAAGCCTGCAGAGGGAAGTGGGGGTAGGGGGTCTGTGCTCTCTTCCAGGGCAGGTTGCCCCAGGGTCCGCATTCACTCACCAGTTCAGATGGAATGTCAGGGCACAGGATCAGGGATTCCAGGCAGCCCAGGGTCGCAGCCCAGACAAAAGGGCCAAGGTGGGGGCAGGGCGGGATGGAATACCACACAGCGAACCTGGCAGCACAATCTGAAGGAGCCTGCGCCCCTCCACAGGAATCCTCAGACCTGCCTGGAGGCCAGATTCTGACCCCTTTGGGTGGATGGCCTTAGAACAGGAGCAGGACACCTGAGAACACTAGGGAAAACTTGGGAGACACAGGGACGGGAGAAAGGGACACAAGCCTGCAGAGGGAAGTGGGGGTAGGGGGTCTGTGCTCTCTTCTAGGGCAGGTTGCCCCAGGGTCCGCATTCACTCACCAGTTCAGATGGAATGTCAGGGCACAGGATCAGGGATTCCAGGCAGCCCAGGGTCGCAGCCCAGACAAAAGGGCTGAGGTGGGGGCAGGGCGGGATGGAATACCACACAGCGAACCTGGCAGCACAATCTGAAGGAGCCCGCGCCCCTCCGCAGGAATCCTCAGACCTGCCTGGAGGCCAGATTCTGACCCCTTTGGGTGGATGGCCTTAGAACAGGAGCAGGACACCTGAGAACACTAGGGAAAACTTGGGAGACACAGGGACGGGAGCTGTCAGTAGCTTCTACAGGTCCTCTTCACTACTGAAGAGAAAGAGTGAATCCTGTTGGAGGCCTGGAAAAATGTCCCTGAAGCAAATGGGGTACCACCAAACTTCCAAATGAAATAGATACTGGGTTTCCCCTTAACCGACCTAATTGGGACTTCAATACAGCAGCAGGTAGTGAGCAGCTGACAGTCTACCACCTGTATCTCATGGTAGGTCTCTGAGGGGCTGCAAAATGCCCCACTAATTTGGCCAAGGTAAGGAGAGGTTCTTCAGGGGTCAGTTGAACCACCATCTGTGTTTCTTGAACATTTAATGGAGGCATTATACTCCCTTTGACCTGACCTCTGACGGTCAGCAAACGGTGGTAGCTATGTCATTCATAGGACAGTCAATATCAGATATTAAGAAAAACTTAGAGCAGTTAGAAGGGTTGCAGGATTATACCTTGCAAGATTTGGTAAAGGAAGCAGATAAAGTGTTTCATAAGCAAGAGACTGAAGAAGAGAAGAGAGAGAGAGAGAGAGAGAGAGAGAGAGAGAGAGAGAGAGAGAGAGAGAGAGAGAGAAAGAGAGAGAGAGAGAGAGAGAGAGAGAGAGAGGCAGGAGGCAGAAGAAAGAGAGGACCAGGGGGATCATAGACAAGAAAGTTTGACTAGAATTTTGGCCACAGTGGTAGGAGGGAAAGGAAGACAGGACCTAGACAGATAGGAAACCTGGGCAACAGAAGAACAAAGATGAGTGAAGACAAGCAGAGGTACCACTTGGACAAAGACCAATGTGCTTATTGCAAAGAAAAAGGACATTGGGAAAGAGAATGCCCAAAGAAGAAAGGAAGGGCCCCTAATGTACTGGCCCTAGAAGAGTATAATTAGAGGGGATGCTGCTTGGACACCCTCCCTGAGCCTAGAGTAACCCCTATGGACTTTCTAGTGGACACAGGGGCTGAGCACTCTGTGCTGAAACAACCATTGGGGAAGCTAAGGGATACAAAGACTATAGTAATTGGAGCAACTGGACAGAAACAATATTCATGGACCACCTTACAAACTGTAGATATGGGGAGAGGACAAGTGACTCATTCTTTCCTGCCTATTCCCAAGTGTCCCACAGCTTTATTAGAAAGAGACTTAGTAACAAAGTTGAAGGCCCAGATTGGGTTTACTTGAACCAGGCCAGAGGAGACATAGGAGACTTCCACCTCCATGATATTGGCACTGAGACTCAAAGAAAAGTATCAACTACATGAGCTCTCAAGTCAGGCAAAGACCCCTGATATGAAGGAATGGTTAGAGACATTTCCTAAGGCTTGGGCAGAGACTGGGGATATGGGAATGGCAATGAGAGTTCCACCAGCAGTAGTGGGACTAAAGACTGATACCTCTCCCATAGGAGTATGTCAGTACCGAATGAGCCAAGAGGCTAGAGAAGGAATTAGACCTCATGTCCAGAGGCTTATCCAACAAGGTATTTTGGTGACTTGCCAGTCTCCCTGGAGCACTCCCTTGTTGCCTTCAAAAAGCCTGGCACTAATGATTACAGACCAGTACAAGACCTAAGGGAAGTTAATAAGAGGGTTCAGGACATGTACCTGACTGTCTCCAACCCATACAACCTTCTCAGCTCACTCCCACTAGACAGGAAATGGTACACTGTTTTATATCTAAAAGACTCTTTCTTTTGCCTGAGGTTATATCATTCCAACCAACCTTTTTTTGCCTTGAATGGAGAGACCTGGAAACTGGACTGGTAGTTCAATTGACCTGGACCAGACTACTCCAAGTGGTCAAAAATTCTCCCACTCTTTTTGATGAAGCCCTCTACCGGGACCTGGATACCTTCAGAGCTGAAAATCTACAGGTAACCTTGCTCCAGTATGTTGACAATTTACTTTTGGCAACTACTGAACTTGAGTGCAGACAAGGAACTGAAAAATTACTAATGGATTTAGGTGAGTTGGGGTACCGAGCCTCAGCTAAAAAGGCTCAGCTGTGTCAGACAGAGGTTGCTTATTTGGGATATGCCCTCCAAGACAGGAGGCGGTGGCTAATGGAAGCCAGGAAAAAGACTGTAACTCAGATCCCCACCCCCAACTATACCAAGGCAAGTAAAAGAATTCTTTGGCACTGATGGCTTCTGCAGGCTATGGATACCCAGGTTTGTGACCCTAGCTGCCCCATTGTACCCCAACCAAAGAAGGGGTGCTTGTGTAGACCCCAGATCACCAGAAAGCCTTTGAAGAAATTAAAAGGGCCCTACTGATGGCCCCAGGCTTAGCCTTGCTTGATCTAACCAAACCTTTTACTTTCTATGTGCACGAGAGAGGAGGGGTCGCTGGGGGAGTCCTTATTCAGACTTTGGGAGATTGGAAGAGGCCAGTAGCTTACCTATCCAAAAAATTAAACCCTGTTGCAAGCAGATTGCCTTCCTGCCTGAAAGCTATTGCTGCCATAGCCCTGCTTATCAAAGATGCTGATAAGCTCACTTTAGGACAAAATACAACTATAGTGGCACCCCACACTCTAGAAAGCATTATCCAATAGCCCTCTATGATGGATGACCAAAGCTCATATGACACATTATCAAAGCCTTTTGTTGACTGAACGAGTGACCTTTGCTCCCTCTGCTGTCCTCAATCCCACCACTCTACTGCCTGAGACTGATGACTCCTCACCTACACATCACTGTACTGATATTCTGACAGAAGAAGCTGGTACTGAAAATGATCTGAAGGATCAGCCTTGGCCTGAGAGTCCAAGCTGGTATGCGGGTGGCAGCAATTTCATGGTTGAAGGTAAGTGGAAGGCGGGAGGGGGGCATTAGTGATGGAAAGGAAGCAAGTGATCTGGGCCAGTAGCCTCCCTAAAGGGATGTCGGCCCAAAAAGCAGAACTTGTGACTTAACCTCATATGAGGGACATTCTTCATGCTGAATCGAACGAACCCCAACATGACAAAATCCTGCTGGCTTTGCTTAGCATCAGGACCTCCTTACTATGAAGGAATTGTAGTATCTAGGTGAAGGTTTAAGTCACAAACAATCCCACACCAGTTTGGAATTATGATTAATAGAATGGTTATTTATTTAAAGGGAATAAAACTTAAAGATCACTATCCCAGACAACAGCCCTCTGCTTGAGCAGGAAAGGAGTCTAGTAGCCCAAATCAGAGCCGGAAGTAAGAGAGCACAAGGAGGGCTGCTGCTGTTTTTTAAGGAGAGGGAGACCATGCCCCAGTGGGCTGGTATCTTAGTGGCTATTGGCTGGAGAAGCGGAAGGAGCTCCCATAGCACCTCCCCTTTTTGTTTAAGTAAGAGAGTTCTAAACCTACTACGAAGTTATATACAGTAAGAACAAATATCCTATTTTAACTAGCTTAAGTCTTGTATAATAAATAACTTGACCAAGCCATGAGAGGAAAGTAACTACATTTATATAGTATTCAACCCCATCAAAGATCTGAGAAGGCAAATAATGCTATCTGAGTAATTAGGAAGTGCAATCAAACAACTTCCAAAACATACAACAAATCACAGAGACAACTGGCTACCTGGGCAATCACCCAAAGTCACATTTGCAGCATGAAACAATCAACTTTGACTAAAGCCTAATATAACTGACACACCATTTTCAAAGGCAAGAAACTTTTCAAAACTATCTTACCCTGTCTTGGCAGGATATGACAGTCCTGTTTTATCCATTTACGGACACTCTGTATCTCTGTCAGTGGTTGAGGTATGAGCATTTCTTTGCCCAAAGGCCAGTTCTGCCAAGAAGAAAGGCCCCAGGTGAACTGTCTTTGGAGCTCAACATTCTCTTGGGAATGGATTGGTGTTGCCAGGAGCGATTGTGTCTCACTACCATGGAACTATGAGTTAGATTAAATGCCAGTTTCTACAGATCTTTGAAGAGGTTGGAGATTATCTATCTATACTGAATATAATCTCTATGTATCTAAAGAACCTGATTAGTCTAATTATAAATATGACAAACAGATGACTATTGATCTATATAATTCTCAATACCTGATGGAGGACTCTCATTGGTTAATAAAGAAATTGCCTTGGGTTTTTGATAGGGCAGGATTTAGATAGATGGAGTAGACAGAACAGAATGCTGGGAAGTTAGTCAATTGCCCTGCCTCTCCTCTCTGGGACAGTTGCCATGAAGCCAGCCACCAGGTCAGACATGCTGAAACTTTCCTGGTAAGATGCCACTTCGTGGTGCTACACAGATTATTAGAAATGGGTTAATCAAGATGTGAGAATTAGACAATAAGAGGCTGGAACTAATGGGCCAGGCAGTATTTAAGTGAATACAGTTTTTGTGTTGTTATTTCGGGGCATAAGCTAGCCAGGCAGCTGGGAGCCGGGCTGCGGGCCGCTTCCCGTAGCCCCTCACTACAAATACCTATCTAACTTAAAGACTAAGAAAATAAACAACTATGCAATAAATGAGCACAATGACCTTCAAATGTAAACAATGTACAAGTATACATTGCAATATGGTGTATATATATATATATATATATATGTATATATATATATGTATATATATAAACAATATATAAGTATCTTAATCAGGTAGAAATGTATATTGCAATATGGTGTATATATATATACATTATATATGTATATATATATCAATAGAATATATATACATATATATATATCAATACAAAAAAATGTTTTAAATAGAGGTAGAAGCATGCATGCATACAATAGTCAATATAATTTAACTTTGTATCAATATACAAGAATCGATACCAATATAATTGTCTAAAAACAATAACTCACAAGTACCAACCTATTATCCCATCATCTAGGGCTTTTAACAACACCACCAGTCTGGAGGCTTGTGTTTGGGGGACTAATCATAGGCTGACTTTTACTGAGGTTACAGGTGTAGGGACATGTCTGGGAAGTCCACTGGCTGCCTACAAACATTTATGTAATGAGACTCCTAAGACTCCTGACACCAGGTACTTGGTTCCCAGTTTAGATAAATGGTGGGCTTATTAGTATAGGCCTGACACCTTGCTGTCAACATCAGTTTTAATGACACCAAAGATTACTGTGTGCTTGTACAACTGGTACCTAGGGTCTTTTATCAACCAGCTAACACACTTGAAGATGAGTTTGACAAGCACCCAACTTGCTTTTTGCTGAGAACCTATTTCTCTAATACTAGCAGTAATCCTAGGCCTTGGAGTAGCTGCTGGTGTTGGGACAAGTACTGCTGCCTTAATATAGGCCCTTCAGTACTTTAATGAGTTAAGAATAGTCATGGATAAAGATTTGAGGGCTCTAGAACAATCTATTTCCAAACTCGAAAAGTCATTGACTTCCCTCTCAGAGGTGGTTTTAAAGAATAGAAGGGGATTAGATTTGTTATTCTTAAAAGACAGAAGATTATGCACTACTCTCAGAGAAGAATGTTATTTCTTTGTGGACCATTCAGGAGTAATTAAAGACTCCATGAGTAAACTTAGAAAAAGGTTAGACAAAAGACAAAGAGATAGAGAAGCACATCAGTGATGGTTTGAGAGCTGGTTTACTAGATCTCCTTGGATGACTACTCTGATATCTTCACTTATGGGACCATTCCTAATTTTGCTTCTGCTACTGATTATAGGTCCATGTATATTAAATAAACTAATTACCTTCATTAGAGAAAGATTAAGTGCTGTTCAGATTTTGATGTTACACCACCGATACAGCACTTTACAAGGTCAACAAGATACTGAAATCTATTATTAGAACCAGGTACTGGAAGAAGTGGGGAGATGAAAGACCCAGATAAATCCAGACCCCTCTAGCAGGAAAAATAGAGCCAAAAATTTAGCAGGAAGAGAAGAGCCAAAATCTAGGTTAACCAGCTCAGTGACTCTGTTCCAGGAATTAGCTGACTATAAAGTTAGATTATAATCTTGAGATTAACCTGGAAAATGGGGAATTACCCCCTTGTGATTATCACTGGTATTTTCAGAATTTTTCAATGATCACTAGTATTTTCGGAATCTTCCAATGATGCCCTCCATATCCCCTTTGCAGTTGTGGTTTCTTCCCTTAAATACCCTTCTCCCAGCTACTTGGGGTCTAACTCCTCCCCTGCATGGGATTTGAGTCTCGGCCCCAGCACTGGTGTAGCAAGGATGGTCTCTCGTGTGTTCTTAGGGGGGCCATGCTATCCTGAGACTTGAGTGAGAGTCTTCTCACACCCAGGGTCTTTCATTGCCTTTGCATTTCAGTGAATTGGTCTCCCTGGTGATCTTTGGGGTTGCCACAGACTGGGCATAACACCTCATCAGGCTTCTTCCCAAATACAGGCCTGCTGTCTGACTCATCACCCATTGTCTGAATCCCTTTTCATGCTGTAATGGTATAGATAAAATGATGCAGGTCCCGGGGGGGGGCAGCAATGGGCAGGCAGGTGGAGGTGGTGGGAGAGACAGAGATAGATAGGCACGCCATGCAGAGTGAGTTTGGATATAGTTTATTCAGTAAAAGGGAAGGGAGAAACACACACACATACACACACACACACATGCACACACACACACACACACACACACAGAGAGAGAGAGAGAGAGAGGAGAGGACGAGAGAGAGAGAAGAGAGAAGAGAGAGAGAGAGGAGAGAGAGAGAAACAGAGAGAAACAGAAAACAGAACAGAAGAGAGAAACAGGGAGAGAGAGAGAGAGAAGAAACACACAGAGAGAAACAGAGGGAAAAAGAAACAGGGAAAAAGAAACAGAGAAAGGAAGAGATAAAGATGATTGGGAAGAGGATAAGAGGCCTCAGCTTCTTCTTCTGAAGAGAGATGGGGGGGCAGAGAGAGCACAGGCTGGAAGCAAAAGGAAGATCCACTTGCCTTGGTGGAAGAGGGGGAGTAGGTGGGGTTTGTCTCTTAAAGGGACAGGACAGACCATTGTAACATACCTTTCATTTACTAGGAGTACTTAAGTCCAAAGCACACTATTTCTCTCTCTCTCTCTCTCTCTCTCTCTCTCTCTCTCTCTCTCTCTCTCTCTCCCTTCCCCCCCCTCTCTCCAGTTCTCCAATTCTCCTTTTCTCTCTCACTCATTTTATCAACAGAGTTGAAAGACTCCTGGAGTTGGGAGTTATCACTCACTCAAGTCTCGGGATAACATGACCCCTGAGTACTCATGAGAGACTGTCCTTGTTGTAATCATATAAGGCTTATGACAGGAACCAGTGCTCTGGGGCCAAGACTCATATCCAGCACAGGGGTAGAGGAGTTCGACCCTGAGTAGCTGGGAGAAGGGGTATTTAAGGGAAGAAAACCACAACCCAAAAGGGGTACGGAGGGCATCATTGGAAGATTCTGAAAATACCAGTGATAATCCCAAGGGGGTAACTCCCTGTTTCTCTTTTCTCTTTTTTTTTTTTTTTTCCGAGACAGGGTTTCCCTGTAGTTTCTAGAGCCTGTCCTGGAACTAGCTCTTGTAGACCAGGCTGGCCTCGAACTCAGAGATCCGCCTGCCTCTGCCTCCCGAGGGCTGGGATTAAAGGAGTGCGTTACTACCGCCCGGCTTCCCTGTTTCTCAAGATTGTTCTCAAGATTATAATCTAACTTTGTAGTCAGCCAGTTCCTGGAACAAAGTCATTGAACGAGCTAACCTAGATTTTTGGCTCTACTATTCTTGCTAGGGGTTCTGGATTTATGCTGGTCTTTCAGAGTTAGTGGCCATGGATGTTTGTTAAAGCAATTGATTTTGTCATATGTCTTCCAAGATTCCAAAGAATGAAACCCATATTACAACATAACATTCTTAGGTTTATGATCCTTCTTGGTTACTTCTCTAATCCCACATATGGGGAAAAATAAGAAACAATACCTCCTTGGAGGGTGTATGCCTTTTCCACATCTTTTTGTTCTTAAGTTTGAATCTTTGCTTTTATGGTTGCATGAGAAAATACATCCTCTTCTACAGATGAGTAACAGCAGAGCCAGCTGAGATGGACCATCGTGTTCTGGCTGCCTGGGCAAATGTGTGCATGACCATGTCTGCTGTTCAGACATGACACTCATCATGGTGTGCACAGAATAATTCACACAGTAAAAAGCAAGAAAGTATGGAACCCTGTACTTGATTAATTAACAAAGAAAATCTCTGTAACAAATTTAAATCTCTTCAGCTCTCCTCCTTATGTCTCACAGAAAGAGCACACTGTCAGAGAGATATACATTACATTTTATTTTGACACTGTTTTACTTTTATTCAGAACTTTGTAAATATGCCAGCTAATCAGCCTGTATTCCTCAGACATCAAAGCCTGAGACTTTCCTCTCCTATCAGATAGTCCCATCCTAACTCTGGAATCTGTATACCAATGCATTTGAAAGCTCAACAACACATTAGGGAGGATTTGAGTCTGTGTTTGACTCCTTCTGCCTCTCGAGACTGATCATAAACTATGACACTGTATCTGTGGAAAGTTAATAGATGCAAATTCACATTTTGTGTGGTGTGCCATAGCTTATTTTTGATGCCAAAATTGCTTTTCCCTAAGCAATGTGATTTCAGTAAGATATAAAAAGCAAGCACAGACTTTCATTTGGAATTTCAATGGACATAACAATGTGTGATAAACTGTGAAACCACACCAGCAATCTTCAATGAATGCACTTCTAGTGTTTTGAAAAAAAAAGCATTAGAAAAAAAAAAAAGAAAGAAAAAAAAAAACAGAAAGCAAGTGCTATATCAGTGACAGCCAAAAGCCCTCGATTTAGTTGATTTTCAAGCTGAGTTTTAAAAAATGTTAGGTAACCAAACACTGCCTTACAAGAGCATTTTTTTCTTTCTGAAATGGTTGTCAGATACTGAATTCCCAGAGCTTTTCGCAGCTCAGTTTATGAGGGCAAGTACTCAGTACCCAAATGGTTAATTGTGCCCATATTATTCACCAAATAGAATTAGGCTCTCATACACAAACAAGAAAACACCACAGACAGAGTGTCCTCTCCACTTTCTCCTTCCCTGGGAATGGCAGCATTGTGATTTTAATAAGTGGGAATTAGAATAATACTTCATTTCCTTCATTGCCATCAACACAAAGGTTTTCTTTTCCAAAGGTCACAGCTAAAAGAAACAATTTTGGCTCCATCTCTAGCACCAAGGGATACACTTGAGTGGCTTTTAACAGAGCAACTTGGCTAGGCCCAGAATGCATGAGTGTCCTAGCTTATTAAGTTTTCAGACCCACCCAGCCATGAAGGAAATGCTGAGCTGCTTTGTTATTATATTAAAAAGACACCCAAGGTTTGTTTCTTTGAACTTTTATCCTTTCTATACTTGATAATTACATCTGTAAATTATTCGGTTGCTTAAATGAGCAAAAGTCAATATAAGCACAAACTTCATGCCTTATTGTTATTTGAATTTTAAGACTGAATAAAAAACTTATATAATTGGATTGATCTTTATCTTTACTGTGAGCAGCTCCTCTGTTTAGAGACACAGAAATGGAGACTTAGAGATAGAAAATGATCTGGTCATTGTCAAGTGGCAAAGACTCTGCAGGTTTTCCAAGACCTACCCTGACCCACATGTCCTTAATTTCCCTGTGCCTCTGTTTTGAAGCTGTGGATCCTGAGAGCTATCTCTGCCCCTCCCTCTTAAAAAAGGCATCTCTTTCTCCCTTTGTTATAGGAGGTCATGAACTTCCCTTGCTTCACTTCTCTAGAATGCATTGTTACCTTCCCACAATATTCAATATATGTCATATCAAATTAAATAAGGACATTTCCTTAGGAAAAATATTTTAAATCAAGTTCTTGTCTATTTTGTACCACGATTATATTACCAAAGTTACCGCCAAACAAAACAAAATCCAGCCATATTAAGGATTCTACAAGTTCTACAATCTCAGTTGACTGATGAGAGAGCACCTGTTTGTTTTGCTTGCTTGGTGTGTGTGTGGGGGGGGGGTTTAAAATGGACTTCACCATATAGTCCAGGTTGACCTCTAAACCACAGAGTTCTGCCTGCCTCTGCCTTCCATGTGAAGGATTAAAGTCATGCACTATCACTTCCAGTTTTCTTAAACAGGAGTATAAAGAATTCGAGTGCTGCAGATACACAGTTGAATCATCTTGAGCTGTCTCAGCTCTTTTAATTGTGGCATTCATTGTCCACCTCTGTTTCTGATCTAACACTTTGTGACAACCAGGTAAAACCAGGCCACTGGCTTATTCTAGCAGAAATCTAAGCATACCAGCAGATAGCTTTGAAATCTACTGTTGAAATTGTCCTAATCTGCTGTATTCTGCCTGCCTAATGTCCTAGCAATGCAATGTATTTGAAACTACCTTGTTGATTCCTTTTTCATTCGTAAATATGAAACTTCATATAACCTATTTCTCAAGGAAGCTTGTTGTTTCAGGAAACTTGGACCCTATGTTCCCAGGCTCGTGTTACTCAAATTTATTCAAGAATAAACTATGTCTTTCTCTCTTATAGGAAAGGGAGTCTTTTTGAATAGGCAATACACAATAAGGAGACAGAAGACAGGCTGAAGATACATAAAAGACAGACATAGATGCACATATTAAAAAGCAGAACACTAATCTCTACAGCCAAAAATGGTAAGACAATGACATCTTAAGAAGATATTAATTTTAGAAGACCTTTATACTTCCTTCAAAAGTATTTAATCCTCTGTTCATGAAGGAAAGAAAGTATAGGATTGTTGTTACAGACATGGGTCTACAAATAATCATCACCCCCTCACAAACACATAGCTTTTTGAGTCACATTTCAGGCTGGTGGCGTGGAACTCACAGTGATCATGTGCCTAAGCTAATGATGGGATTTCAGGCTTAATTACGCCACAATAGCTATCTGCTTTTATTTCTAAAGAGATTTTAAATATGACTTTACTATTATATAGTCCTCTTCACTATACTTCTTCTTCTGTCAGTGCCTTCCATGCTCTAAGAATTTCTATCTGCAATGAAATCTGAAGGTACAAACTCTCCTCTGTCTATGTTAACAATGTATCCACCCCTGGCATTTGATCTGGATTTGCATGTCTCCATTATGATGCTGACTGTGACATAGTGTTCATTCTCTGTGGCTGTTGTAACACATTACCAGAAATCTGGTTGCTTAAACAACACAGATTTATTATTTCCCAGTTCTGAAGGTCAGAAGTGTGGCATGGGACTCAGTGACCTGTAACAAAACTGTCAGCAGGACTGGGTTTCTTTCTGAGTCCCTGGAGTGAAATGAACTCCTTTCTTACCTGTCTCAGAACTTAATGCCTGTCTCCATCTATTGGTTTATGAGACCCCTTTCCTCTTCAAACTTGCAGAAGCAACTTAAGACCCCACTTTGACTCTGACCTCTTTCTTCAGTTTTGTTTAGTTATTTTTACTTAGTTTTTGCAATTTTTGTCCCATATGTTTATCGAGTTTTGCATGTCTGTGGAGAGTCAAACCCTGCTTGGCTTTGAGATGTTTCCATCTTAGCATTATCTTTTCAAGATTCCACTTAAAAGTACAGGGAATGGGGTAAATTTCATACTTATATAAATCCATTGTGTTCTCTAATATAGAAAGAAAGTGTGGAGGTCTCTCTCTCTCTCAACCTCTTCTTGCCCAGGTGGGTTCTGATTCTCGTCCTGCTGTCTCTTCTCCTAAGTCAGCACATGCAATAAATAAAGCTGGAGAAAAGTCCCAGAGGCCAGAGGGCTCTGTGTGCACCTTTGTCTGAAGTTCTAGCACTTCACAGTTATGTGCTCCAGTAGCTGTCTGCCACTTTTACAGAAGGGCTTTGTATTTTGTCTGATTTTTATTAATGATTCTGGTATGCATTCATTTAAGAATGAATATTGGAGTTTGCTTTCAATCAAATTATAAATAGTCTCTATTGATGTATAATATGTTTTTGTTTTCACTTTTGAATCAAGATTTCTTGTTAGAATATATTTTATTTCCATGGTAGATTTTTTTAGCTAGTACTTATTTTCATAAATTTTAACTTTTATAATGTCACCTCTGATATTATTACTTAACAACTTAGATTGAAAACTTAAATTTCTTCTCTTGAATGTGGAAGGGGGAGGACAAGAATAGCCAATATCTTTAAGGCCCACACAGCAAGAGCCAACCAGTCCCTAGTTTTGAACATTTTTTAATATCCTCCTTTGTTCCATTGGGCTGAGTCATCAGTGGGGTTAACCTTCTAATGAAGTCCAGCCCTCATAATCAACCATCTATAAACCCTGAACACTGATCATCTAAGGACCCCACAAAATTTATGCAACAGGTAAGATCCTGAGTGCAGATCAGTGTAAATGACTGGGTTTTCTCTTAATTAATGTCTGATCATGAACATGAAGAAGCAGGCATGGGTTACTTGTTCTAGAAGGGGCATCCTAATAGAAGAAAAAAATATATTTGAAAAACATTTGCTCCATGCCATCAAATGGCACTGACGAGTGACAGCCCACCTCTCAGCACTCCCCACACTTCAGAGGCCAAATCTGGACTTCAAGCCCCAGCAGACTGTGAGGAGGCACTCAGAACACCAACCTGGATGTTGTTAGACATAGCTGAATGGTAATCAGAACACTTATGACCACTGAGAGACACAGAAGGCATGCAATCGTGAGAAGCACTACTGAAGGTCCCCTCAGGAGCCAGGAATTATTTCACTTCTTCCCTCTGGACACTAATGAGATCAACTTCTCATGAAATCATATCAGAGGAGTGCAGTGATGGCAAGATTCTCAGTAATGCTGCTTGGTGTGATGGAGGACATTGTCCCCAGTCTCACATTGTCAGTGGTGAACTGTGGATATAAGGAGCAAAGATGATTTATCTGCTTCAGTGGAGGATTCATGGTAGGCCACGTGGGGCAATGTCTATACCTGCTTCACGAAATTGTATTGCAAACCAGCCATTCAACAAATTGTGCTGGTGAGCTAACAACCAAAGGGCAGTAAAGATGAATCTTGCATAAGCCTCAAACTTTCTATTTAGAATGGATACTAAATTTAAAATAAAAGATATCCTGTGAAAACTTTGGAAAAAGTAGAAACTTCTACAGTTCAATCCCTCAGTTCTTTTAGTAACACAAGTACTATAATACATGTTTCAAAGAAATATATTAGGTGATTTTAATTAAAACTTTTTAAGATTTACATATTTATCCTGGATGGAATAAGCAGATGTCATTGGTGGACTATAGGGCAGGAAGGTGGGAGAAGCTCAGATAGGGAAGGAAGATCGGGTTGAGGGAGGGAATGAAGGGAGAGATAACAAGAATTCAAAGGAATTTGAGGGGCAGTAGGGAAACCTAGTGTAGTACAACATCCTAGTGAAGTCTCCAAATAATAAAGAAATGGTGCCCCAACCTGGTCATCTCTTGTCACCAAACAAAATTTCCAGTAGCAGAATCGGGTTACATCCAATTTGCTGTTGACCAAAGGGGGTCCCATGGAGATTCTGACCAGCCCAGACTCTTGCCTAGACAATAGGTTGCTCCTATAAACAACTCATTGAACATAAAGAGCCTACAGAAGATGTTTAACCTGCTCCCCTATTCTAGCATCTTTGGTTCACAAAATGTACTCTGCATGCTACCAAAAGAGAAATGTAGGCCACCAATTAGCTGAAACCCTTTTGTCTACAAACTGTCTTTCCTGAAAAATATGCTGGGGCAATGGTGGTGCAAAGCTTCTGGAAGTAACCAACTAAAGTCTGAATACCCACTCCACAAGATGGAACCCATACCTAACACTACCAGGGTGACCAAGAATCATAGCCTTGATATACCTCTGTCTTTGAACCTAGGGTAAACCCAAATGCTATTGATCTAAACAAAGAGAACAAGTAACAATAAAATGACCCCTAATGATGCCTTGTTCTGTCATCATCAGAGAGAATCATTCCTGCAACACATGGGAACAAATACAGAGACCGAGAATCAGGCATGCAGAGGAGAGAGAGAGAGACGAGAGAGAGAGAGAGAGAGGAGAGAGAGGGAGAGAGAGAGAGAGAGAGAGAGAGACACTTTGGACATGAGCAGCATCTCAATGGAGATGTCTCCATCTATACTCTCCCTTCCAAGCTCAGAGAACCCCTAAGGAGAGGAGGCTAAAGAATTATGGGAGCCATAGGGGCTGGAGGACACCAGGAGTACAAGACCCTCTGAATTTATTAAGCAAAGCTCACATGAGCTCACAGAGACAAAAGCAGCAAGCATAGGACCTACATGATTCCAAGTCTTCTGCATATATATTATCATTCCCGGTTCAGTACTTTTATGGGATTCTGCTTTCCTTGTGCAGCTCTGATGGGATGGTTTTATATAGGGAACCAGCCTTGACAAAAATAGCTCTTGCCAGAGGAATGGAGATTTAGAAATATAGTAAAGATATGAAGATACAAAAAAAAATAAGAAGATGGAGAAACATATAGGATAATATTGGGATGGAGTTCTAGTGAGTACTGAAAGTCACCCACATTTAATTTCCAATTGTTTGAAATACCCCTGATCCCAAAAGGTAGGAATAAGACAAAAAACTACATAAACATGATACAAGGAAATGAACATACCAACTTAAGTTCACACACTACATTTATAGCTAACCATTCTGTTGCTAGAACAAAACAATCATGCTCATACCCTAGACCCAAACATTCTATAAGGAAACCACTCCCTGGGTGGAATCCAAAGTTATCTCCTTAGGGTAACTGGAACTTAATTGGATCCTTATACTTTTGTTTGAGGTAGGAACATATGTACTTCTCTTTTCCTAAAGTACAAGGTCTAACTATTAGCCACACCTGTTGACAATATTTTGAGAACAGAACTCTCTGGTATACATCTAGCTGGAAACTTTGTTTGAGGTAGAAGCACAATAACATTGAAGGGACTAGAGGTAAGTTTCAACTTTCTGAAGTCAATGTGAAAATAGGCTTATATTTTTGGGCCTCCACAGTTTTATATTTTATATTTAAAATAAAAATTAAAATATTTACATTTAAAATTTAATACTTTTTGTCTTATCTTTTAATATTTAAAATAAAAATATAAACCAAACCCCTTTTTTAAAAAAATAGGTTGTATAAGGAATGAGAAGAAAGTCAGCAAGCAACTCCACATGTCTTTTGCATCAATTCTGGACTTGAGGTTCCAAGTCCTGCAGAGTATGCAGGGGGCTTTCCAGGAGGGAAGTTCTGAAAGGAGAGCATAGATGCTGTTATTTTGTTCTTCATTCTATATTTATTTTTCTGAGAAACTACGAATAGTTCACAGTATGTGTGTGTTATTTATTTCAACTCATTCTGTATCTACAATTATCTCTAAATAAAAGACATTATACAATAAATTTCAATAGAAGTATAAACAATGGACCGATGACAAAGAAAAGAAGAGTATTTCTCCTCTGCTGACCCACAGAAATGGACAATATACTGAAGCATAAGTCATTTTGAAAGCCAAGGTAACTGATCTTCAGTCTTCTGGCTAGCGCAAGCCTAGCATCTTTTCCTTATCAGATTAAGGTTTATGTGAACCTTGAAGATGCTGGGACAGTGGGGGTATAGAACTAGTGCAGGGAATTGGAGATTGTTCTGTTCACCTTATCTATCAAACTAACACCACTGTGTGTCCAGGAGAATATATCCACAAAGAGGCCAAGGTGAAAGAAGAAAACAGAGAGACAGGATGAGCATAAGGAGGAGAAGGAGGGGGAGCATGTGGAAGAGGAGAGGATGGGACAAATGAGAAACATGAGCTAAAGGAAGAGTTGATGGAGGAGGAGCTTGGGGAAGAAGATGGACATGAGGAAAAGGGGAGGAGTTAGAGAAGAGGAAGGAAGAGTTAGAAGGAGGAAAAGAAGTAAGAGAAGCACAGAGAAGAGGAAAAATATGAGATGAAAGAGATAGAGAGAGAAAGATGGAGGAGGGAGAGACATTGAAAAGCTTGTCGGGTTAGTTAACACAAATGATTGACACTGGGAAACTACACAGACACAGAATGTGAGGTCAGGGAGAGAATCAGTGAGCAGAAATAGCTGAAACAGTATATCATAAAACTGGATCATTAAAAAGAGAGCCGTTCCCTTATATATTTCTTTTTGCCAATGTTAGTGGAATCAAGCTATAAAAATCCAGTGCCAAATATCTGCTTATTTCTGGTCCCATTAATCACAGAGAAAGTCCTTTCACATCTCCTTCACCTTTCAGACGGTCTTCTCAGACCCGCTACCGCAGTGTCAATGAGTAACACATCACCATGACATGTGCTCCTGAGCAATTTTCCTGAAAGAGCTTTCAGGCTGTGTAGCCCAACTGTTCTGCCTCAGCCTGCAGAGTTCTGCAGTTACAGCAGGTGCTGCTGTTGGGTTCAGGCTGTGCAAGTACAGCAATGCATGTAATTGGGATGGCCCTTAACTGAATCATATCCCTCATGTCAACCCCAACTAGTGCTTAAGATCCTTCTAACTCTTCTCATGTTCTGAACGGTACATATTTCTTTTACATATGAAAAGGAGGCTTTCATTGAGTAAGGAATCATTCTTCAACATTGAATGATTACAAGTACAGAAAAAAAAAAACAGAAAACAAAAACCAAAGTCCAGTTGGAAAGGTCCTCCCAGCTCCCCCTAAGTACAGGAAGGTGAGCAACCAAACTGACAAGGCTCACAGTGAGCCCGTCCATGCTGTGGAGTTCATGCTCATTGCCTCCACACTGCTTTCCAAAGCGGTTGCACAAGTTTGCATTCCCACCAGCAATGGATGAGTGTACCCCTTACTCCACATCCTCTCCAGCAAAGGCTATCATTGGTGTTTTTGATTTTAGCCAATCTGACAGGTGTAAGATGGTATCTCAATGTTGTTTTGACTTGCATTTCCCTGATTGCTAAGGAGGTTGAGCATGCCCTTAAGTGTCTTTTGGCCATTCGAACTTCTTCTGTTGAGAATTCTCTGTTCAGTTCAGTGCCCCATTTTTTAATTGGGTTCATTAGCATTTTAAAGTCTAGTCTCTTGAGTTCCTTATATATTTTGGAGATCAGACCTTTGTCTGTTGTGGGATTGGTGAAGATCTTTTCCCAGTCAGTAGACTGCCTTTTTTGTCTGAGTGACAGTGTTCTTTGCTTTACAGAAGCTGTTCAGCTTCAGGAGTTCCCATTTATTCAATGTTGCCCTTAATGTCTGTGCTGCTGGGGCTATACGTAGGAAGTAGTCTCTTGTGCCCAAATGTTGTAGAGTACTTCCCACTTTCTCCTCCAACAGGTTCAGTGTGTTCAGATTGATATTGAGGTCTTTAATCCATTTGGACTTGAGTTTTGTGCATGGTGATAGACACGGATCTACTTTCATTCTTCTACAGGTTGACATCCAGTTATGCCAGCACCATTTGTTGAAGATGCTTTCTTTCTTCCATTGTGTGCTTTTAGCTCCTTTATCAAAAATCAGGTGTTCATAGGTTTGTGGGTTAAGATCCGGGTCTTCTATTCGATTCCATTGGTCGACTTCTCTATTTTTATGCCAATACCAAGCTGTTTTCAATAGTGTAGCTCTGTAATAGAATTTGATGGTAATTCCTCCAGAAGTTCCTTTATTGTATAAGATTGTTTTGGCTATCCTGGGTTTCTTGTTCTTCCATATAAAGTTGATTATTGTCCTCTCAAGATCTGTGAAGAATTTTGATGGGATCTTTAAGGGGATTGCTTTAAATCTGTAGATTGCCTTTGGTAGTATTGCCATTTTTACTATATTGATCCTTTCAATCCAAGAGCAAGGGAGATCCTTCCATTTTCTGGTATCCTCTTCAATTTCTTTCTTCAAATACTTAAAGTTCTTGTCAAATAGGTCTTTCACTTCCTTGGTTAGAGTTACCCCAAGATATTTTATGCTATTTTTGGCTATCATGAAAGGTGACTCTTCTCTGATTTCTTTCTCTGCTTCCTTATCCTTGGTATATAGGAGGGCGACTGATTTTTTGGAGTTGATCTTGTAACTGCCACGATACTAAAGGAGTTTATCAGCTATAGGAGTTCTTTGGTGGAGTTTTTCGGGTCGCTTTTGTACACTATCATATCATCTGCAAATAACGAAAGTTTAACTTCTTCCTTTCCAATTCGAATCCCCTTGATCCCGTTGTGTTGTTTTATTGCTATTGCTAGAACTTCAAGCACTATATTGAAGAGATAAGGAGAGAGTGGACAGCCTTGTCGTCTTCCTGAATTTAGTGGGATAGTCTTGAGTTTCTCTCCGTTTAATTTGATGTTAGCTGTCGGCTTGCTGTAAATAGCCTTTATTATATTTAGGAATGACCCCTGTATCTCTAATCTCTCCAAGACCTTTATCATAAATGGGTGCTGAATTTTGTCAAATGCTTTTTCTGCATCTAATGAGATGATCATATGGTTTTTATCCTTCAGTTTATTTATATGATGGATTACATTGATAGATTTTTGTATGTTGAACCAGCCCTGCATCTCTGGGAGGAAGCCTTCTTGATCATAGTGGATAATTTTTCTAATGTGTTCTTGGATTTGGTTTGCCAGTATGTTATTGAGAATTTTTCCATCAATGTTCATGAGTGAGATTGGCCTGTAATTCTCTTTCTTGGCTGAGTCTTTGTGTGGTTTAGGTATCAGGGTAATTGTAGCTTCATAAAAGGAATTTGGCAATGAATGTTCTGTTTCTATATTATAAAATACCTTAAGGAGTATAGGTATTAGGTCTTCTTGGAAGTTCTGGTAGAATTCTGCATTGAACCCATCTGGTCCTGGGCTCTTTTTGGTAGGGAGGTTTCTGATAACGTTTCCAATTCTTCGCGACTAATAGGACTATTTAGAGCATTTACCTGGTCCTGGTTTAACTTTGGTATATGGTTCTTATCTTAAAAAGTGTCCATTTCTTTTACATTTTCCAATTTTGTGGCATACAGGCTTTTGTAGTAAGATCTAATGATTCTCTGAATTTCCTCTGTGTCTGTGGTTATGTCCCCTTTTTCATTTCTGATCTTATTAATTTGTGTGTTCTCTCTCTGCCGTTTGATTAGATTGGCTAGGGGTTTGTCAATCTTGTTGATTTTCTCCAAGAACCAGCTTTTTGTTTCATTGATTCTTTGGATTGTTTTCTGTGATTCTATTTTGTTGATTTCTGCCCTCAGTTTGATAATTTCCAGTCTTCTACTCCTCCTAGGTGAGTCTGCTTCTTTCTTTTCTAAAGCTTTCAGGTGTGCTGTTAAGTCTCCAATGTGTGCTTTCTCCGTTTTTTTTAAGTGAGCACTTAGTGCTATAAATTTTCCTCTTAGCACTGCTTTCATAGTGTCCCATAGGTTTGAGTATGTTGTGTCTTTATTTTCATTAAATTCAAGAAAGACTTTAATTTCTTTCTTTATTTCTTCCTTGACCCAGCTGTGGTTCAGTAGTTGACTGTTCAGTTTCCATGAGTTTGTAGGCTTTCTGGGGGTAGCACTGTTGTTGAATTCTAATTTTAATCCATGGTGATCTGATAAGATGCAGGTGGTTACTAAATTTTTTGTAACTGTGGAAGTTTGCTTTGTTACCGAGTATGTGATCAGTTTTCGAAAAGGTTTCATGAGCCGCAGAGAAGAAGGTAAATTCTTTCCTGTTTGGGTAGAATGTTCTATAGATGTCTGTTAAGTCCATTTGGTTCATTACCTCTATTAAGTTTCTTAATTCTATGCTAGGTTTCTGTCAAATTGACCTGTCCATTGGTGAAAGAGGAATGTTGAAGTCTCCCACTATCAGTGTGTTTGGTTTGATGGCTGTCTTGTGTTCTAGTAACGTTTCTTTTATATAAGTGGGTGCTTTTGTATTAGGGCATAGATATTCAGGACTGAGACTTCATTCTGATAGATTTTTCCTGTAACGAGTATAAAGTGTCCCTTTCCATCTCTTCTGATTGATTTTAGTTTGAAGTCAACTTTGTTAGAAATTAGTATGCCACACCGGCTTGTTTCTTAGGTCCATTTG